>NC_041057.1:31457107-31757107 GCF_900634775.1 Gouania willdenowi | reverse complement strand
TGGCCACGGTTATATGATTTTTTTTTATTTGGAATTAGTTTTTCCAAATTGAAATGATTTTGAATTCAAATGTTCTGCTTTGTGTTTACATGGAAATAGTAATTTCAAATTGAGGCTTAGATGGAAAACCAGTTTATTTGGCTTCATTGAATTCCGCTTTAGGCCTGAGGGTTGGGAAGTGTTCTGATTGGACAGGGAGCGAACGTGACGTATTCACGTCTATTGGGAAAAAACACACAACAAACCTTTTTATTTTCAGCGACCATATGAGAACTATTTTCACTTTTATTTTTATTTTGAAAAAAATTACTTTATAATGATCCGCGCTTCAGTTCCTGATGAAGCCATTACGTTTGCCGAGGTCCGTGTGTTCGTGTGAATATTTGCATGTTTACTCTTTTGTTGACCCACTCTTTTCATTATATCATGTCTTTTAAGAGTCTTATTAAATAAATAGTCTTGGCTGGAGTCCAGGCGGCCATCCTGGACTGTCATCACCAGCGTGGCAAGTCGCACATGCTCAGGACAACCGGAATTAACCAGAATTAAGTGTTTACAAGATAGAGGAATTATTTCATTCAAAATTATAATTGGAATAAACCAGCCACCTAATTCAGATTGAAGTTTAATTTGGAATAAAATTTGCATTACTAATTAGGCGTTTACAAGGTGAGTTTAAAGAGGATTTAACTTTTATTCTGAATTAAAGTGCAATTAAAGCTCTTAAGTAAATGTGGCCATTGTTGTGTAACTGGTTTAAAATGGAGTAGAATATGTTCTGCCAGAGTGAACAGACAAAATAGATATTGTGCAGCGTATCAGGGCTCTCAGCCACTCGTAGAATTTCGTCTTAACTAAGAAAATGTATAAAATAACATTGGTGAATCCCCAAATTAAATGGATACTTACAAAAGCTCAAGATACAAACAATTTTTCACTTATTTTTTTTATGTTGGGTGAGGCCCTTTGTGTTGATGAATGCTAAACAGAATCAGTCTTTTAAATTATTAATTGATTACTTTTAAAAATTGTTTTTAAAAACTTATTTTTAACGTCTCTATAAAAGATCTTTTCTTAAACGCATAGCAGTTAAAACACTTTAAAATTCAATCAAACAACCTTAGCGATGATTTAACATGGCATTATACATTTCAAATGTATGTTTATATCAGGATACCAGATAGAACGACCTATGAAGGGTTTGATTCAAAAGACATGACCGTATACAGTATGTATGACCATATACTGTATGTGTGACTCACATAGAAAGTGTACTGTATATGTACTTCCCTGTTTGTGCATACATTTATCTCTCTCTACATGTCTGTCAGTGTCAGTCCCAAAGCAGATAGATGTAGAGCTTTCAGTGTCCAGCACGGTGGTAAAGAAAGGAGAAGTTCTGACCGTCAACTGTACAGTCACAAACACGGAAATGGTTTTCTTTACCTGGGACTTTCCTCGCAAACAGGTACCTGTCTGTACCTATCTGAGTCTGTCCGTCTGTGTCTGTGTAGGCTTTTGTCTTTGTGCGTCTCTCTCTCTCACATGTACCTAATGACAGTTTTCATTTCAGGAGGTGGAACCTGTCACAGACTTCCTGCCCAATCAGATTCGTTCCTTTGTTAACATCACTTCCGTGACAATGGAAGACTCAGGTGTGCAAGTGTCTCCTTGATGGTCTACAGCAGGATTGTCTGACTTGGGTCTTGGAACGTAGCAGTTCTGCAGGTTTAAGGTCGTTCCCTGTTTGAACACGACTGACTATGGGAAGCGGTTTGTCTTAAAACCTAACCTGCAGGACTGCGGATCTCCAGGAGCCATGCCTGATATACTGCTGCTCTCTAATACAGATATACTGTAGCAATGATGGTCTTTGTATCTGCAGGTGTGTATTTGTGTGTAGTACAAGAGACAACGGAAGGACCCACAATGGAGAAAAACATCACAGTGAGAGTACTGGGTCTGTACACACACACACACACACACACACACACACACACACACACACACACACACACTTTATTGAAGAATCACCCAAGTACTTGGTTTAACAGAGGTGTGAAGGCAGAGTCATTAAAAAATGAGAATAAAACCACCACCAGGGTGCATCCTAATAGTACTTCCTATTTCCTTTCCTTAACCCCTGGAAGTGTTTAAGTGGTAGCCATGATAAGGAGTGTTCCAATTCTCTAAAAACTAAGGCAATGAGGCTTAATGCTTCCTTTTGAACCTCCTTTAGCCTAGGAAACAATTATTATGTATTACCAAAGGAGACCATATAATGCTGACCCACAATTCCTTGTGTCAATAACATTTAAAGGGACCCGCTCATCTGGGTGTTCACGGAAGCTCACAATGACTGAAAACAGAGCATTTGTATTTTTTTTCCCCTAAGAATGCTTCATGCTTGCAAATCTGTTGCTTTTTGTCAAAAATTGCTCAAAATAGGCCATTTACTTGAATTATATAGATCTGATGAGTTTTTGTCTTGAGAGTGGGTGGTTGATCTAGCTTCCTTGCTAACTGGAAGCTAGATTAAATCCACACTTATCCACACAAACATGTAATTTCTACATATTACGATACTCCACAACGGACTAATATGTGAGCTGCATAGACCTCAGCACTCGTGCTTAGGACATGTCACAGGAGTGGACTAGACCGTTTAACTTAACCGCAAAAACGTGTAGACGCTTATCAGGTAGGTAGGGCCCTATATCTTCCACTTTAACGGAATCATGGGATGACCAATACAAATTGAGTCCACTATTAAATGAAAGTGACATAATGTGAATGAATCAGCGTCATTTGCTGGGACCGCATTCGGTGCACCTCAAGCCCCTCATCCCTCCCCCTCCAGGGCTAAACATGTTGAAGCGTCCACCCACAACACCGTCTAAACAACAACAACAGTGCCCGCTTAACTTTTATGTGTCAGTGAAGCTCCGTGAAAACATGAGCAGCTTCACCTGCTCAGAGTGTTTGAACAACATATCAACAGTGCTACAGAAAATCTGTGGATAAAGTTGTTGTTGTCGAGACCACCGATGCCTGGGATTGTAGAGTCTTAAACATCATAGGTTTATGATAACGTGATCATTTCTGATACTGTACAATATTCTGGCCCCTAGTGGTAAAAGAACTGATGCATCTTACGTCTATTTATTTTTGTCTAATTATCTGGAATAATGTAATCTGGATCACTTAAATTGGGTTCATTTAAATAAAGTTGATCTAAATTTAATCCATACATCTGCTCAGATTCAGTAAATCATTGATCCCTTAGGGGAAAATGGGTGACATTAACTTACACGTTTCCTCACAGGAGTTGAAAACCAATGTTTCTTAAAAAACCCATAATTTTAAAGAATTAATGTGGAAAACACAACATTTGGAAAAAAATATACAATGGAATTTGGGAAAAAAATGGCTCATGGATCAACAAAGAAAGCTGCTCTGAGAGGCTTGTCCAAACCAAAAGAGTAAAAAAACAAGGCAAATGATAAAAAATGTTAAATGACTATAAAACCAGTGGCTCAGCAGCAGTGGTGTGAACTAACAAAGCAAAAAAACAGTACAAATGTTAGGTATTTTTACTTTAACATCACAATTCTTCATATATAGTGTAATTGCTTTTCACAAACCACAACGTGAGTGTTGTGAAAACTGTTTTCTTTTTTTTTTTTTGCTTGAACAAAGTGGTGTATATACAATGTTAGTTTTTTTTCATCACCTTTTTCATCCCTTTGGTGTTATGTAGGCCTATATCTTTCATAAATATAATAATTTAAAAAAATGCTTATTTTGGATTCATGTTGATTTCTGAGTGGAAAGTGAGTGTGAGCAACCATTCTCATTGTGACGTTCTTTTCAATTTTGTTCCTCGTAGCCTGGTAGCCTTTTTTTCTTTGATTTACAATCAAACCTTGTGATATTTGAGATTATAGTAGTGTTTAGAGGCACAGGGGAAAGTGTTATAAATGTGCTTTTAGTAGTCCATTTTCAGACATTTGTAGTTGTTTTACCACGGCAGACGTCACTAACCTTCACCGACGTAGTATTATTATGTCTCCTAGTGGAAGTGCATCTGATTGTCAAAACAATTTTGACGCCCGAAGCGCGTTTGGTGTGAACGTACCATCGCAACTCTAGCGTCAGCCGCGTTGGAGGCGCCGGACGCGCGTCAAAAGCTTGAAATCTCAAAACGCGCTATTAGCTTAAAAACGTGGCGCACAGGAGGCTCGGGACCTCAGACGATCCCTAGAAGCGCGTCCACTATATATTGTCTATGTAAACCTGATGCTGTTGACGCTTTGGACACGTTTGGTGTGAACGTGCCATACAAAGCCTGTATGTCTATCATGAATCTCAGCTCAACAGTTACTCTCATTCCCAAAAGTGTTTCTCACCAACAAAACGCGTCATACACGTCTCAAAAGAAGCTCATTCAACCACGACACTAGCAAATAGTCTCACCTTGGAAACACACAGTGTTACTCTGAGCACCCTGGACCACACAATACTAACAACAAAAGGCATTACATAAAATACATCTTATCTTTGCAGTTTGAAGGATTTTTGTCAGTATTTTATTACAAAATAAGATATTTGCACTTTGATGGTTCTAAATTATTGTATAAAGTGTGCTGTAATACATTCCAACAAAAATGAATTAGGTGTGCAGCAATTTACAGTAATCAAGAACATTTGTGCTTTTGTTCTTCAGTACTTTAGAACCTGTAAACAAAAGTACAGTACAGTAATATAAAACACAAAATACTATAAACAATATATTTGCCAAACGTTGAGCTGATGTGAAAAATTCTTGATTAATAATTAATGCAACTGTTGAATGATGCAAGTTTGTCTGCATCCTTAAACCAGCACATGGTCAATCACTGTGGCCCTGATTTCATCAGAGACCACAGCTCATGGTCTTCCTCTCCTTCCTCCTCCTCCTCCTCTCTCTCTACAACCTCACCCACTTTCAAAAGAAAAAGAATCAGAGCCACTTCTTTGTTTCTAGGCCAAACACAGATCACCTGAATCACTTTTCAGTTGACAACTACACTCAGCTGTGTTTGAAATTGCATTATTGTTTTATTTATTTTTATTTTGTCAATATTTTTTATATGATTTTCAATAGATTTCATTGTGGCTGCAGCAGACATTCCCCATGTTTTTCCCCCATTATTCTGTTTTTATTGTGTTTTTAACTGTTATGAAAGAAATGTGTGGTAAATATTTAGTGTTTTGCAGGTGGTGAACTATAGTGACTGAGAAAGAGTTCATGAATTTTGGTGACTGTGATCACTGAATGCATTTTGTATAAAAACAATGAAAAGTGATTTACAGTTTAGTCCACATGGACTGAGAGTTTTGGACATGTGACTTCAGTTACGACCAATGCTTGTCGAAAAAAACTGTAATGTATGTCCACAAAATGCCGTGTTTGTCACGTTTTAGATGAAAACTTAACCTACACTAAATAAATCAATGGTAAAAATCCAAAATCTTAGACGATGGCCATTTTTGACCCACACATTGTTGGTCGGAATTGAAATATGAACATCTAGCACAATAATACCTATTCCAGTTTCTGACACAATTTTTCACCTATTGCACAAATATATAATTATAATTGTCTGTACATGCAGAGGAAAAAACTTGAGTAGCTACCATCAGAGGCAAGTTAACATGACTGTGTGTGCGTGTGTGTGTGTGTGTTTATGTGTGGTTCTCTGTGTGTAGATCAGGGCTTTGTCTCTGTGTGGCCTTCTGGTGAGACCAACACGGTGTGTCTCCTCCATCATTCTGTGGAGTTCACTGTGGAGGTCGAGGCTCACCCAGAACCTTCAGTCGTCTGGACCAAAGACAATCTGACCATTCCAATGGAAACCATCTCCACCAACACCAAACACCTGACAGGAACCAGGTGGGTCTACACACACACTAAGGCTGCAGTTAACCAGAACACAATTGAGTGATGGCATCCCAAGCACACACTGTAAATGTATCACATTTAATTCATTCATTATTTGACAATATCCCATAGGGCAGGGGTCGACAGGCTATCAGGCATACTGGGCATTGTCCCAGTGGGCTGTCAATTCTAAGTGGGCCGATTCGGTCCGCTACTTATTTTTTTGATGAGTGAGTGGAGGCAGACATGGTAACAGCTGGCCCAAATTTTTCCAAAAGTGACAAAAATGTGGCAAGAAACGAGTAATAAGTGACTAATATGGGCCAAAAGCAGTCAAAAAAAGGGCAAAAATGTGGAACAAAAAATTAAAAAAACTGGGGAAAAAATGAAAAGTGGTATTTATTGGACAAAAGTTAGCTTATCTGGATGAAAAGTGACCAAAATTTAAAGGACAAAAATTGGATAAAAGTGTCAAAAGGAACATGCAAAAATGGATACCAAAATATGAAAAAATGGATATTTATTGGCAAAAGGTAGCTAAAGTCTGAAAAAAGTGTCAAAAGGGGCAAAAATAGGACAAAGGAAGTTGGTTAATTGTATTTTCCCACTAAACGTTCAACGTCCATGGACATCTGCACGTCTGTATGACGTGTAAAAAAGGTTGGCATCTGAACGTCACAACGATGACCTCATCTGGACCTTGATATGACGTCATTAAACAGTAAACAGAAATGTACGTAGCATGCATGCGTGTGTTTCTATTTATTACAAATCATTATCCAGTATTATCTACAGTCACTAAGTATATTTAAAGTTGTACCATATGTCAGTAACATTCATATATGCTCTTCGATGTTTTCAAGAAATAATGTAAATGTGGAGCCTTTATTCCCACTCACCAAGCCAACGTTAAAACAACGTTGAAAAGACGTCTTATTCAGACGTCGTCAGGTCAGGTTAATTCAACAAACGCACACGCAACAACAAACATGTTAAAACTACATATAAACATTACAATACTTCAGTTATTAAATGTATTTTATTGCTTTATTTTGTCATAGTATTTCAGACAATTAATTTGGTAAACGTTTTAAAAAATGGACAATGTACAGTATCTTTGAAAAATGATGTGGGTAAAAGGATTCACATTTGGCTTTATTCTACGATGTCAACAAACCTAAATCGTGCCAATGTGAAATGACTATATGCTGTGATCTCACTTATATATTTGTCGCTACGGTGGTGCAATGGGTAAGGAAGCACGCTGGAAAGCATTTTGATTGCTTGATATTTATTTGTTCTTGGCTGTCATTCAATACATACAATTCAATACAAAGAACAAACATTCATTTAAACAACCAAAAAGAATGAGATCAGAGATTATTATTATTATCGGAGCCCATCCCCAAACACCATAATATAAAAACAATACAAACAACTCAATGACGGGGGAACCAATCCATCCTGGGTCATCTTTCTTATGCCGTCTTCATGGGATATCTATAACATGTCGTTTCCTGATGTCTTGACGACATCTGAAAAAGATGTAAAAACGTTCACTCTGCACCCGCCAGAGACGTCTTCCCAACATCGGACCATCACGTCACTACAACGTTGTTTCAACGTCAGTTTGCTCAGTGGGTTAGGGAAATCAGAAAACTTTTCTTTTAGTGTGCATATGTTTTGTTTATGGTAATACATAAAACATGCTTGATGTTGCTAGTGTGAGTAGAGTAACTTCAATCAGACACAGAAACATTTGACTCACAGGTACAGCAGCACACTCTCTCTGGTCCGAGTGCTGATGGATCAACGTGGACGTTACACCGTAACGGCGTCCAACGAGGACATGGAAGCAGAGGTCACCTTCACCCTAGAGGTCCAAGGTCAGAGACACATTGATTGACAGATGTCACTGAGTGTTAGCTGTGTTGTGTTTACCTCTGTGTGTGTGTGTAGTTCCTCCTAAGATAACATCTCTCTCAGAGCTCAGCACCAACACTATACTCTGTGCAAGTGAAGGAGCCCCGCCCCCTTCCGTCAAATGGTACATCTGTCCAAGCTCACTCAGGTAAACGCCCATGCTCAGTATCAACTGTTTTACACCAACCAGAAAATGGTTGAATAGGCCAAATATAGAATATTTGCTCATATAATACACAACTTCTACTGTATAGACTCCAAAGAGTTTTGTCCGAATTGGTTGATTTCTCTGTTCAATGCTATGGATGTCCTGAGATCACTCTTGTACCTATATTTGTGTACTCACTGATATTGTCCAGAAAATCATTGCAAAAACACATCAGTAGGTTCAAACTAAATTATCTCACAACAAGAAAGTGATTCATCTTTATCTTCAGCAATGTTCTTCAGAGCTTTTTTCTGACTGTGGACATGATGAAACACAAGCTTATCTAACTGCTTCAAAGTTCTGCTGCAAGTGGTTCTGTAGATCATTAGTTTTATACTCCTTTAAAATTTTGGGAATACTAAAAATACAGTATCACCATATCCAGTTCTCCATTGTGTGAGTTCTGGAGAAGTTTTTACCAATCATTGCAAAAACTTTTAAAAGGGCAATATTATGAAAAATTCACTACATAATGCTTTTGCTACAGTGATATACATTCCTTTAGTCTTATTTAGGGGGCCAAAGTTGAACAAGTTGTGTTTCCTCCCTCACTTGCTATTCCACATTTTGTAAAAAGTCAGCTCCAAAAAGTTGGATTTTTCGCTCATTGTGACGTCACAACGCAGAAACTCCTATTCCTGACAATCCTGGCTCCTCCTCCCCTATAAGAATGTGATCGCCTTCCTCTCAGACTACCTCACAGGTAAAACAAAAATAACGAAGGCAGGTTGATATTACATTTAATATCTTTACGTTCAGTATATACTGTAGATTATCCAATATCTCTCTATAAAAGCAAAGAATCTCTGTCTGTTTGTGTGTTCCTCAAATATCTCTGCGGATCAGGATCAGACTGACCTGAGAGTTTCAACATGGCTGCTGCTTGGTTCAAGAGTGTGCGACGTCAGATTTGTTTGGATGTCCCTCCATGAAAAAGCTACTTACCCCCCTACTTTTCTATAGTAATACATACTTGCTACGGGCACTGCACTAGTATAGATAAACCAAAGAGTACTCACAATCAGTTTCACTTTTAGTAGCCGTTATATTGCCTCATATCACCTTTATGGGATGATCTGACGTGTTTGTACACACACACTAGAATGGGCAGGAATTTATTGATAAGTGTATCAATCAATGTTTATTCATAAAAAAAACACTTTTCATCTAAAGAAAATGCAGCTCAAAGTGCTTTTACATAGTTTAAAATACTCCCACCGCATACAAACTCCGCCCACCACACACAGACACAAGTTAGAATAAGGACAATGGCACATGGCTGGGTACAGAGGATTTAGGTAAGGTGACAGATTGGTATCAGATTGATTTTTTACATTCAGACTAACAGCAAAAGCCTTCAGTTTCAAGAGCTGCTGCTTTTTGATGGGCAGCAACTGAAATTGTACAGTTTTGAAAGAATAAACATGAATTCTTTCCTCAGCCTCTGAGTCACAGACATTTATGTACCGTGCGACTCTGGTTAATGCACTGCCACCCTCTGTCCACTATATGGTGAATTTCCAAACATACTGTAACTACACATGCCTGTTCCTCCTCACTGCTTCATGTTTGAGTTGTTTTCACAGATTTTTATGCTTTTCTTTTACTTTCTTTGCACTGTCTATAGAAGTGGGATGCAGCAGCAGCATGGATGCAATTTCTTTTATTGATCTGGATGCGTGGATAGCTTTAGCCTTTCCTTTGTGTTTGATGAAAAATGTGTCTGTTTTGATCATCCTATCTTTTCCCTCATCCTGCTCTTTTCTTTCTTAATTCCTTTTGCTCGCTTTTTTTTCCTTTGGTTGGCTTAACTTTAATCTACTCAGATCACATCATTGCGGCTCATGGATGGCAGGTCGGCAGACTAGTGCTGTCAAGAGATTAAAAAGATTGTGTGGTTAATTAATTGTCCTCAATTTGAGGTGTTTTTATTTAAATTAATTACATTATTGTGGCATATCGTTTTAAAGATTACAGCTTTATGAAGTCTTTTTTTGTTGTTTTTGTAACAGACTTGTATTCATTTACATTCCTCTGTATGTGAGACTAGTCCCAAGAGTTGCTATTACGTTTAGTTTAGACCATCAGGGGAAATAATAATGTGTACCTGTGTTAATCTCTCAATAATAAAACATCAGGTCCATATGTAGAGCTATTAGTTAACACATCATAAACAGTAAGAACACTTTTCTGAGCAAAACAATTATTGAATACCTAACTTGTTGCTTTTTCTCTCCTACAGATAATATTTATCGACTGACTTTGTTCATTTGTCAGTCATGGACTTGTGTATTTTGGCTCTGAACCCTGTCATCTTGTCCAGTGTAGATTGAAGACACTGCCTGCTCAGAGCATGTTGCAGTTAGCACTGTCTGAGTGTACTTGTTAGCTGTCCGTGCTAGCTGCTACATGTTTAGCATTGAGGTGGTAGCGAAGGCTGCAAAACCTCCGGTGATCGGCAAATTATTTCTTGCACAATTTGCACACAACTGGACTTTTGTTTTCTATCCGGTGCTTTTATTTAAAACTAAAGTGAATGCCAACAAAGCTCAGTAGTTATTATGGGTATACCGAGAACTCTTGGAACGAGAACAGTTCTGTGTGGAGTGCAAAAAAATGTAAAAAATAAACAGCGTTATTTATTTTGTGTGTTTTTTTTCCTGTTATTAATTAATCACAATTAACACGTTAAAGTGACAGCCCTACTATTAAGTTGATTGCACAAATAATACTTTCCACCTCTCATACTAGCCCCTGGCGTGGTTAAAGCAGGCTGCAGAGGGCTGGTGTAAATGCATCCTTCGTCCCCGTGTGTGCTGCAGGTGCAGTGACCTGAGTGGTGGCTGGATGAACCTATCAGCGACCACAGTGGGCATCACTCAGCAGGACACTGTTACTGTCGTGGAGATGGACGTTGCCAAGGTAACGTCTGTCCTCAGCGTTGTGATGTCACAGGAAGTGAGGTGTCCTCATGTGTTGTTCCTGTAAAGGTGCGTAGTGTGCTGGCTCTCCAGGCGTTCTCATTGGTTTCTGCTGTTCGCTGTGAGGTCAACAACTCAGCAGGACGAGGAAGCCGGGACCTGCGCATGGAGTCAGTCTGTGAGCATCAACTGACCCTGAATACACAGACATGATGATGATGGGTGGACAGAAGTCCTTTGTCTCTTTCTCTCTCTCTGTTTTCACCCGTTTATCACCACCTGTCTGCCTCTTTTAGTCTATCTGATTTGTCGTAACTTGTCTCTGTCCGTCTCTTAGGGTCTGTACTACGAAGCTGGATCAGTAAATCCGGGATGTCTTTCCGTTAGCAGGCTTCACCTAACCAAACATTCTCCGTCAGAGAAAAGCTGTACTACAAAGCAGGATATAAACACGTTCACTTCAGACAAGGCAAGGTACATTTATTTGTATAGCGCATTTCATACACAAGGCAATTCAATGTGCTTTACATGATCAAAAAGTGCAACAGATCATCATGTGATCATTTTCACTTTATTACATCACAGACATGTTTCTATTCAGGGAGTCCTCAGTTTATCACACACACACTGGGATAAAAGCACATTGTTTCACTGTAGTATGTTCCTGCTGATGCTGTCTGTTACTATAACGTATAAATGAATAAATCGGTTAATCATTCCGGACGTAGTGTCTCTCCCTAGGCTTCATCAGGTAACTGTAGATCAGTCCATCAGATATAAATTTATAACTTTCCTAAAGGATGTCAATGGTAAATGAAAGGATTGCATTTATCCAATAATAATCTTTCTTTCCTAAACACAGCTGTCAGAGCTGCACCAACCAGGATCTGCTAACAATGGGCAGCTCATTTTATGAGAGAACTGATTGGTCAGGAGGCGGGACTTTAGTACTTGCTCAGATCTGATCCACTTCATAACCTGGTCCCAACCAGGTTAGGTGTTCAGCCTCAGTTACCATGGTGATTTAGCTCGGTAAGAAGTTAACCAGTGTTTTAGTACACCAAGAGGTGTAAAGAGTACTCAAGTACAAGTGCAAGTAAAAAGTAACTCAATTAAATAGTACTCAAAATAAAAGTCACTAGTTACTTACACCCCCTACATTTATTTTTGGTAATAAATATTGCCACATTTACATTGCATACAGTAAACATCTCATATATAAACTAAAAGAGGAAGAGACAAAATCTTACACAATTGGAACTCAATTCATTTTCTACAAAGGCATCTGTATAAAATAAAAGGTTTGTCAAATTTGTCAAACAAATTCAAATCAAAATGTAAAAATTTTCAGGCTCTAAGTATAGCTACAATTATGAACTCTAAAACTGAGAAAATAACCTATTTAATGCTGGGTTTTTTTTGCTGTTTTACATTTAATTTGATTGATCAGCTTTGATGTGATGCATTTGGTTGTTGTCAGGTCAGTAAATTCTTTGTAGTTTCACAATGTTCATTGATCATTTAAAAAAAAATGATAATGTACTCAGTAATGGTTAGGTGTACAAATGTATTTAGAAATGAATTACTTTACTTTCAAAATGTACTTAAGTATAAGTAATATTACTGATATACTGTAGAAATTTACACAAAAAAGTACAAGAATCCATAAAAGCAACTCAAGTACAGTAACGTGATTACTTGTAATCCATTACTTTCACCTCTCAGTACACCACACACCAAATAAACCCTGTAAATTAGTGCGATAAGAGGAAATCCATCTTTGTAGTACAGACCCTTAGTGTTGTTCTCTCTTTCTTTCTCTACAGTATCTGTACCTGTCTGTCCCTCACCTTTCTGTCTTATTATAGACAGACAAGAGGACACAGGTCTCTGTCTCTACCCAAGGTTCTCCTCTGTCTCATCCAGGTTGCATGTCTCTCGTAGTTTGTCTCATTCTCCAATCAGTCCCTCTCTGTGGTTATTTGTCCTCAGCCCTCTTGTCTCAGGTGTCTGTCCTTGCCGTGGTTCTGGTTCTTTTCATCATCGCTTTGATCTTTCTCATTATCCTCATCGTACTTTGGAGGAAGGTGAGCATTCAATGCAAAGTCGTGTTTGAAATTTTTAATGCAGGTCAATCACGGCAGGATACTCTTATTTTGGTAAATAACTGTTCTCGCTTATCCCTGTGTGCAGAAACCTGGATATGAGGTCCATTGGAAACTGATTGAGTCTGCAAGTCCGGATGGACAGAGTTACGTCTATGTTGACCCAGCAAAGCTCCCATACAGCTCCGACTGGGAAATACCCCGAGACCAGTTAGTCCTAGGTACACGACCAGAGATCAGCACACTTCACACCAGAAAATGTAAAACATTAGAAGACAGAGCGATGGTAGTAATTACTTAAAGCTGCCTAAACAAAGGCAGGGAGTCATTTTAAAAGGATCCTCCACTGTTTTTACAAATGTGGCCTAAAACTTTTGAAATATCCTTATTAGAAGATCTATGCCTAACAAAATGCATTATTTTGCACCATATTCGTTTTATTAACTTTTTAAAATGGGACTTTCTTTACTGTTTTTGAGTCTGTGCCCCACCATGTTAAAATGACATCAATGATGATGCCAATCACCCCTTTAGTCCATTAAGTTCTATAGGAGTGAAGGCATTCAGGATCATTTAACAGCTTTTTCAGTCAGAATGTGCTGCTTTGGGTTGCTCTAAAAATCAGTAAAAGTTAAAAAAGTCATTGTAAACCTCTTTTGTTTACCAACATTTGATAAACAAAATCCGTGAGCTGAAAAAATCTGTGACCGCATGGAGCGATGGTTCCAACTCTGCTGTTTCGTAGACGGCATGAAGAAGAGAAGAAAATTTCGGGTTTAGTTACTCATTAAGTCATTAGTGATAACAACATCAGCAGAAGAGAAAAGGACACATGGCTTGAGACCCGATGATTAAGTGAGGACAGCGTCAGTAACTATGTCTGTCTTTGATTCTCCGTTCTTGTCTTTAGGTCAAGTTTTAGGCTCAGGAGCGTTTGGGCGTGTTGTGGAAGGAACCGTTTCCGGGCTGATGGAATCTCAAGCTTTCACTAAAGTTGCAGTAAAGATGGTCAAAGGTCTGTCTGGCTGTCTGTCTGTCCAGTCATTCATGTGTCAGTTCTGTCTGTCTGACTGAGGTCAATGTTCCTTTAGGAAAAGGAGATGCCGTCCAATCCCTGATGTCGGAGCTGAGGATGTTGGTTCACGTTGGTCCTCATCTTAACTTGGTCAACGTACTGGGAGCTAGCACCACTGGAGGTTCATCGTAGCTTTCGACGATTTTCACCTTTTACTTTGAAAAACGTTCCTCCACAGAACTATTATTGTTATCAGACCTGAATTAACTAACTAATCTACTGAAATTAGCTTGCATACTGTATACAATAGGGGGGAGGTGATACACTTAGTTCACAATACAATATCTTAGATGATAGTGGTCTTGCGATAACGATACAATATCTTTGGCTGGACAAAAAAAAATGTGTAGTTCCTGACGATACAACTGTGCTATATCTGTACCTACCCCATATGTATGTTTAAGTAAAAAGCTGTTGAATATTAAATGCATTATGCTGCCTGTGGCAAGATTTCATAAAATACTTTACCTTTTTTTCACTGTTATTTTGAACAGTTTAAGAAAAAAAGAGGGAAAACTAACAATACAAAGACAACATACGAACAACAAATTATCTCAAGAAGACAAAAAATATATAATTTGTCTGAAATGGAGCAGGAAGTAGTCGATACTTATTCGTCATGTCAACATAAATCCTGTCCATATGTAAACAGCTGAATAACTTGTCCATTATGGTCTATATATCCATATCCAATAAAACAAAAATGTTGGCAGTGATATTCACTTAATGTACACATACTTGGATGTATAACCAAATATGCATTTACAGGTCACCCCTCCATATTTATTTAGGGCTTTATTCTCCTAAGTCACAAAAACCATGCTGTTCCTGGCTGCGCGCTATTCTCCAACTGTACTTAAGTCAGTCATTGCGCGCCTTGATCCCAGTTACGCATTCTCGGTGGAACGTCCCTGAAATGTGGGCGGTCCCATTTAAAGCTGGTTTAAATTCTATTCCTCTTTGCGCTTCTGAACCTGGAATAAGTGCAGCGCCTCGATACGGTGAAACATTATATTGCACTTGAAGTTTGGACTTAGAATGTACAATGTAAGCCACACGGATTCATAATATTGCAAAAGAGACTCAGAAAGAATCTATTCAAACTGACACTGTTACACTGTCACAGGGGGAAAGATTGACCATCAGGGACAAAATGTGTTACATTTCATTATATTTTACTCGTGCCATCCACTCCTTTTCCTGGGAGGGGGTGGGTGCTACATCGTGGAGCTGATCAGCTGTGTGCACCCAATGTGAGCACCTCGGCTGCTGGTTATTACAATGAAACTCTGACAGACGTCAGACTGACGTCCAACTATTTTAACACTTTGTACAACGTAAAGCCACAGTTTGATCGACTACAGAGTAAATGACAAGTGAGACCATGATGATGACTAATGCAAGCTGATCATTTCTGAATACAGGAATCTAACAAGTGAAAAAAAATCAGGCTCCCCACACAAATATCAATCTGGCATTAGTATGAGGGGACCTTTACCCTGCAATAATCTGATCAAATCAGTCTGTTATCTTTTTCACGATTTTCGATGACCTTTACAAGCATTGGGAAAACTCCATGTGTCGTGATTTCTGGACAGCCCCAAAAAAAAATACATCATGGCCAAGTCCTACTTTGCTTCAGACCGCCTTTATTCACAGACAATGCGCTTTTTGTCGCTTTGCACGCGCTGGGCATGTCAGAATCAGAATCAGAATCAGAATCAGAAATGTTTTATTTGCCATGTACAGTTTTAAGGACAGTACAAGGAATTTGACTTGGTGGTTGGTGCACAAAACAAGCAACAAAAAGAAATAAAAGAAATAAAAACAAAACAACAAAGAACAACCCAGCAACAATAATAATAATAATAATGATAAATATAAAGGATGAGGGATAAATAAAGGATAGATAGAGAATAAAGGATAAATAGGATAAATATAAATATATATATACAGTGCAGCAGGTATCAAGCTGGTGGAGGTGGTGATCGGGTGGGGGGGGGGGGTGGTGGGTTCAGTGGGTGACTTGGGGTGTGTTCATGTGGATGGTGGCAGAGGGAAAGAAGCTGTTTTTGTGTCTGGAGGTTCTGGTCCTGATGGACCGAAACCTCCTACCAGAAGGGAGAGATTGAAACAGTTTATGACCGGGGTGGGAGGGGTCGGCCACAATCTTTCCTGCACGCCTCGAAATCCTGGAGGCGTACAGGTCCTGGAGGGAGGGCAGATTGCAGCCGATGACCTTCTCTGCAGAGTGGATGATACGCTGCAGTCTGGCCTTGTCCTTGGCCGTAGCTGCAGCGTACCAGATGGTGATGGAGGAGCAGAGGATGGACTGGATGATGGAGCTGTAGAAGTTCACCATCATCTTTGTTGGCAGACTGAACTTCTTCAGCTGCTGCAGAAAGTACATCCTCTGCTGAGCTTTTTTGATAAGGGAGCTGATGTTCAGCTCCCACTTGAGGTCCTGAGTGATGATGGTCCCCAGGAAGCAGAAGTACTCTACAGAGCTCACTGTAGAGTCTCCCAGGGTGAGGGGGGTGAGGGGGGCTGGGTTCTTCCTGAAGTCTGCTATCATCTCCACTGTCTTTAAAGCATTGAGCTCCAGGTTGTTCTGGCTGCACCAGGACACCAGTTGGTCTGTCTCCCACCTGTAGTCAGACTCGTCTCCATCAGCGATGAGACCGATGATGGTCGTGTCGTCTGCAAACTTCAGGAGTTTGACCGACTGGTGAGAGGAGGTGCAGCTGTTGGTGTACAGGGAGAAGAGCAGAGGAGAAAGAACACAGCCCTGAGGAGATCCAGTGCTGATGGTCCGGGGAGCAGAGATGGTTTTTCCCAGCTTCACGTGCTGCTTCCTGTCAGACAGGAAGTCTGTGATCCACCTGCAGGTGGAGTCTGGCACGTTCAGCTGGGAAAGCTTGTCCTGAAGGAGAGCTGGGATTATTGTATTAAAAGCAGAGCTGAAGTCCACAAACAGGATCCTGGCGTAGGAGCCTGGGGAGTCCAGGTGCTGGAGGATGAAGTGGAGAGCCAGGTTTACAGCATCGTCTACGGACCTGTTGGATCTATAGGCAAACTGCAGGGGGTCCAGGTGGGGGTCGGTGATGTCCTTGATGTGGGAGAGCATGAGGCGTTCAAAGGACTTCATGACCACAGATGTCAGAGCGATGGGTCTGTAGTCATTAAGTCCTGTGATCCTCAGCTTTTTAGGGACAGGAACGATGGTGGAGACCTTAAAACAGGCTGGTACGGTGCATGTCTCCAGTGAGGTGTTAAAAATGTCTGGACCAGACCAGACCAGGAGTCTGGACCAGAGAAAAGACACGCAGGGGAGAGGCGTGTAACTTCAGGCGCGTAAAAAAGAGCTCAAGTCCCGGCCAGAGAATAGAGCCCATACTTAGAATGTGACCAGGTCACCATTTGTTAGTTACTTTAAACATTATTTGTGTTATAAATTACACCAGGTCCTCAAACTTTAAGATTTTACACTGAGATTGCAACATATTTAGCTCGTCCAAACTTTCTGTCTCTAATTTCTCTGTTTTATCCCCTTAGGCCCTGTCTACCTGATCACAGAGTTCTGTTGCCATGGTGATTTGTTGAAATACTTGCAGAGGAACAAGAACTCCTTCCTACTGCTAGAAACACACAGTGTCAGGTGAGTTCACAGAAACTCCGCCCCTCTCGTGGCCCTGCCCCCTCTTAAGTATGACAGGTGGATCTGTCACTAACAGTGATGGTGATGGAGGATACATGGACATGAAAAACATCCATGACGTTGAACCACACGCAGACGAGATGCTTGAACAAAGAGGTAACTTCTTATCAGAGATGTGTCACATGATTCCATCAGAGCACTGGATTGGATGAGAACATGTTACCTGATCGTCTGTCCTCAGAGCTTCCCCTCCCTGACTCTGACTCCTCCCACCTCAGCCTCCATGACCTGCTCTGGTTCTCCTACCAGGTGTGCCATGCCATGGACTTCCTGTCCGTGAGACAGGTAAGCAACAAGCATGTGCTCATACAACTGACTGTTAACAGACACACGACTGACGGCCATGCTGCTGAGCGACATTGGGACTTCTTCAAAAGGTGGAAGAACTCTCTGTAACTCGTATCATGTTTTGAAACATCATTTCTAAACAAATTCCCAGAGCTTCTCTCATTAGCAAACATAAAATTAAATAATTACAATATCTCTTATTGGTCAGTAGAAGTGAGGTCAAGCTTAAAATGAGTGGCTCCACTTTTGACAAAACACCTAGAAAATAAACCTCGACTTCAGTTGAGAAATTTTTCCCCCAAAAGAGTGGGTAAAATTGAACCGTTTATCCACTGATAAATTATACTCAGGGGTCTCCAACCTTTCTGAAACTGAAACTTCTGCTACTTCATAGGTACTGTAAAGTCTGAACGGATACCAGTGAACTTTTTAAATACTAAATTTATTTTCATGGTTTCACTTCAATTAGAGGGTAAGATAATGGAAGGCTGGTAGTAACTCAAAAAAGTAGGAAATGATTGTTTCAACATGCAACACCTAATTTACGTAGTTTCATTTTCATTACATAATCGTAAAACATGTAACAATTGTAAAATGGAACAATTACATAATTTTTCGAAAATCCACCTTGCGTTTTTAAAAATCTGTATGATATATTTCACTGAACAAAAATAAAAACACAACACTTTTGTTTTTGCTCCCATTTTTCATGAGCTGAACTCAAAGATCTAGAACATTTTCTATATACACAAAAGACCTATTTCTTTGATGGTTGGGATGGGGGTGTGAGAAAACAAGTCAGTATCTGGTGTGACCACCATTTGTCTCACGCAGTGCAACACATCTCCTTGGCATAGAGTTGATCTGGTTGTTGATTGTGGCCTGTGAAATGTTGGTCCACTCCTCTTCAATGGCTGTGGGAAGATCCTGGATATTAGCAGGAACTGGAGCACGCTGTCGTATACGCTGATCCAGAGCATCCCAAACATGCTCAATGGGTGACATGTCCAATGAGTATGCTGGCCATTTAAGAACTGGGATGTTTTCACTTCCAGCAGTTATGTACAGATCCTTGCAACATGGGGCCATGTTTTACCATGCTGTAACATGAGGTGATGGTCGCAGATGAATGGCACAACAATGGGCCTCCGGTGTATTTTATTAATGTCATTTTGAATGCACAGAGATACTGTGACGAGATCCTGTGTTAGTTGTCCATAACCCCACCACCACCATGAGCCACTCCATCCACACCGTTGACATCAGCAAACCACTCACCCACACAATGCCACACATGCTGTCTGCCATCTGCCCTGAACAGTGAAAACCGGGATTCATCTGAGAAGAGAACACCTCTCCAACGTGCCAGATGCCATCGAATGTGAGCATTTGCTCATTCAAGTCTGTTACGACGACAAACTGCAGTCAGGTCGAGACCACGATGAGGACGAGCATGCAGCTGTGCTTCTCTGAGTCGCTTTCTGACAGTTTGCGCAGAAATTCTTTGTTTATGCAAACCGATTGGTGGCTGGTCTCAGACGATCATGGAGGTGAACATGCTGGATGCGGAGGTCCTGGGCTGGTGCGGTTACACATGGTCTGAGGTTGTGAGGCCGGTTGGATGTACTGTCAAATTCTCTGAAACAGCTTTGGAGATGTTATATGGTCATCCCTGCAGTCAGCATGCTGTGTAATTAAACTGAACATTTTTAGAGTGGCCTTTTATTGTGGCCACCCTGAGGCACACCTGTGCAATATTCATGCTGTTTAATCAGCATCTTGATATGCTACACCTGTGAGGTGGGATGGATTATCTCTGAAAAGGAGAAGTGCTCACTAACACACATTTAGACACATTTGTGAACAATAGTTGTGAGAAATAGGTCTTTTGTGTATATAGAAAGTTTTAAATCTTTGAGTTCAGCTCATGAAATATGAGAGCAAAAACTAAAGTGTTGGGTTTATATTTTTATTCAGTGTATACAGTATAAAACAAACCACTACCCATACACCAAATTGTCTCAATGTTTCAGGAAAAATAAACATTTAAAGATGGTTAATTTAATACTAAAACTATCACGATCAGCAGTATTTGAAACTCCTCTGAGTACTAAATGCATCTCTCTTATATATTTATCTTTGTGAGTTTGAATCCTGGAAAGTAAATCACATTTTAGATAGAGCTCATTAATGACTAGAGCTCCTGAGGGCCCCTCACATGGTCCATGCAGGCTACCTGGTGCCCGCGGACACCGTGTTGGTGACCTTTGCTCTACAGGATGTAAAAAAAAAACCCACAAAGACAAGGGCTCACTTATGCATAATCCTACTGTCTAATCAGTATCTTGAAATGTGAGGTCGATGGATTATCACTACAACACATTGAGACACATTGGTGAACAATATTTAGGAAAAACAGGACTTTGCTGTTTACAGAAAGTAGTTTTTTTATTCAGAAATACAGGAAACTAACAACACCTGAGACGATTAGACGTGTGTGCAGTTACTGTAATGCCATTATTTACTGTAAATAAACTATATCTAGTTTCTTAATTGAGGAAACAGAACGTGAAGATGTTTCATCTTTCATTAAAGAGGCTTCTTCTCTAATTAACTGTCAGGGTTACATTTTATTTTTGCCTTTAATTAACTTATTGTGTGTCTTTGTAATGGTTTGCATTTGGAATTATTAGCATTTAAAAGTTGTTTAAAGTGAGCCCAGTAATACTTCTCACAGTAATGTATTTAAACAATCAATAAAATAACGTTCCAGTTTATTGATAGTGTGTAGTTTTGTGAATACTGTTTATTAAGGGACGAGTGGCAGCTCTAGTACACACAGCTGTTTTATGTCTGCAGTGTGTTCACACAGACCTGGCTGCAAGGAATGTTCTGGTTTGTGAGAAGAAGCTGGTGAAGGTGTGTGACTATGGACTGGCTCGGGATCTGCTGAAGCACGAGGACTACGACACTCACGGGAATGTTAGTGAATTAAACAAAAAACAGACAGTATGATCTTATTAGGTCAATAAATGAACTTAATCAGCTGAGATGATGACATCAACACCCACGTGTGGTTCCAGGCTGTCCTCCCTTTGAGGTGGATGTCTCCAGAGAGCATCTTCCAGAAGGTCTACAGCTCTCACAGCCAAGTCTGGTCCTTTGGAGTCCTGCTGTGGGAGATCTTCTCTATGGGTGAGAACTAGCATTCCCAGTATTCCCAGAGTCTGTTTGTTGTCTTTTCTGCAAATGAGAATATTATTTTAATCCCTCCTTCACTTCTCTTTTTCTATCACAGCCTGATTATAGTATAATCATGTCATATATATCTCTAGATCAGACATGGTCAACTGGCGGGCCCGGGAGCCACATGTGGCCCTCATTCTAATTTTGTACATAAAATGACAGAATACAGAACCATAAAAATGACTCCAAGAACAACAGAAATTCACAAAATGAAATGCACTAAAAGACTCGAAACAAACTGATGAAACAACAAAAAATATACTAAAGACCAAAAGAATGAAATAAAATGAGAGAAAACATACAAAATGATTCCAAAAAACACAGAATTACTCAAAAACTACCATAAATGACGACACAAACCATAATTGGCTTAAATTAAAACGAAAACACAAAGCCTCCATTCTTTCCTGTATTAATGCTCAGTTTTGTCATTATTCTCAATAGTGACATGAATGTTGATATTGTGGCCCTCTGTTATAGATAGATATATTTTTTGCTACAACTTTAATGATATAGTAATGCTTTATTTAAATGTTCTACTCTCTCAGGATGCAGGCCGTATGCTGAGTTGATGGGAACCAGGGACCTGTTTAACTTTCTGAGAAAAGGACACAGGATGAGTCGACCAGAACACGCTTCACAGAACATGTATGACAAATAGATGGACAGAGTAGGCCTCATTGATAAATTAAAGTTGCTGCAAATCAATGGCAGATGTTTATCTCTGTATTTACACGGAATGATCATAATTTGGCCGTAATGTGGAGTAAGGCAATATCACAGAGAATACTGGGAACAAATAGTAATCATTGTCCTCCTTGTCTGGTAAAGAAATTCAAGAAATCGCAATAAGAATTAAGTAAAAGCTAGAGATGGGCAATATTATCTGCCCACTGATATTATCAGCCGATATCAGCTAAAAAGTGTATTTTCTGTTTACATCGGTATTGTTTTATTCATTGATAGAAAACAAAGAACTAAATATGGCACTTTTTTACTATAACTTTTTAAAGTTTAAGGATTATTATTTTGCACAGATATGTGAAATTTGGGCCATCACGCGCTATTGGTTATTCCCATGGAGATATATATGGCCTAATCAGTGTATATATCCATACCAGTTAATATTGGATATTAATGTTGGACAATATCAACATAGAAAAAAAAAGTTAATATCAAAAATCTCTATAAACATACTTCTACGCATTCATCTACGGGACTCCACATCCCACAATGCAATGCGTGAAACCTTTCCAATAACGAGTATTTACAGTAGAGAATTAAACAAATTTTCAAGCAGCAATTTCAACTTTTTATATATTTTTTTTAGCAAATGATCTTTGATTTGACCTATGAGGCCTACACTGTCTTTATTTGAACACATTTTAGCCTTGGGGTCAATCTGGCCCCGGAGATATTTGCCTCCCGAAATGATATTCAGTAAATTATTGACTAAGTTCTTGTGTCAGGCACGTTGTTTTTTGTTAAGTACATAAATAAGCCCTTGATAATGAAACCTTGACCTTTTTTCTAGCGCCACCATCAGGCCAAACTTTTAAATTAGAATACATTTATCTTAAGTAGGTTTCATCCAAATCTTCTAAAATTTACTGACAACATTAATGACCACAAGAGTATGAACCCTATTGGGTGTGTTGATGATATGACCTTTCCCACAGCACCACCATCAGGTCAAACTTTCAGTTTCAGAGAACGATATTGGTTCTTGTTAAGAACCCCCTTCTTCTCTCATGAACATATTCACTTTTTGTATCTCCTTTTTTGTAACATATTTGGGATTATTCACTATGAAGTCCTCTGTCTCACACATTCTGCCAAAATGAGGATTGACCCCAGAGGAACACCAATGTCTGCACATTGAAAAATAATATGGTGATGATTTGATGTTTAATCAATTGTAGGAAAAGTCAAGATATATTGAGCAAAAAAAAAAGAAATTAACTATTATTTTTTGAATGTTGAACATTCAATGGGGTCAAATTGACCGCAAGGATAATAGAGTGCTAAAATATGCCAATCGTAGATTAGAATAAATGAGCACTTTGTTCTGACATTAATTCGAACAGGTCTTTGCCGTTAAAGTTGCTTAATAATTGCAACTTGACATGCACTAAGTTTACATTAGAGATACTAACTCCATTAAAGCAGAACTAAGTAACTTGCGCTTAGCGCTCCCCCTAAAGGTCACTTTTGGTTATGTCACTGTTGTAAACACTCCACACACCCCCACCGCCTGCCCCACCCCACAGCTACATGCACACCTTTGCTACAGTAGAAACCGATCAATGAAAAATCCTAATACAACAGTGACACTAAGGGTGGTTTCACACATAGTCCCATGTGACCATGTGAACAGTATGAGGAAGAGAGACAAGTACAATAAATGAATTATGTGGGAGTAATACGGAAGGGAGTGTGGAAATGTGTGTGATGTGTTTATTTGTGTGCTGACAAAGCGGCTCTGAAAATGGATGGATGGATGGATAGATAGATAGATGGATATTTGTGTGTGTGCTGCCTGATGCGCGCTGGGCTGCGAGTGTGTGCGTGTGCCTGTGTGTGTGATTGCTGCTGAGCTGTCACTGCATGGAGTTGCTCCGCCATGACATAAATTTAAGAAAAGTTCATTTGTAGACAACCGTGTGCAGCCATGGGGCTGGTCATAATCTAGTATTAGTTTGTATTGGGGGGGAGATGAAAGACCCCCCAATTACCCCATAAACACTTGTATTAAGATGAAAAAGTTACTCAGTTCTGTTTTAATACATACTAATCTATGGCTTAACATCTTTTCTCTTTTTATAAAAAAGATGAAGATGAAGGCAGACAATACATACCACCCCTTAATATACATATACATACCAAACCTTATCTATTCAACACCCTGCATGGAAGTACATGTGACAACTGACATACAAATGTTCCTGGTCATGTGACTGCAGGTATGAGCTGATGATGCAATGCTGGAAGGACACACCCCAATCAAGGCCTTCTTTCTCCTCATTGGTTGACTCTTTGGCCAGCATGCTGAGTGACGACTACAAACAGGTACACACACACACACACACACACACGCACGCACAAATGCAGGAGCACACACATACTTATTTTTGTTGTGTGTCAGCGTTATTGTCAGCTGACCCAAGATTTCCACAGAGGACAAAACCCAGCCATCGCTAGATCACAAGTGACGCAGTCCAAGACAGAAGGTAACACACACACACGCGCTAACACACAGTGATATTAATGTCTAAGTTAATGTCCTCACAGGAAACTCCGTCTCCATGGTGACGGTTGATCCTTTACCATTAGAGTCAGTGGAAACAGGTCCCTCCCACAGCACCCAGGTGATTGATGTCGCTATAGAAACAATCAGCACTGCTGCGCTGGACGCAGTCAGGTAATAACCTCCAATCACTCGTTTACTTCATTACTTTATGAACAGGTTCAGTGGTAAGCCAAATGGTACTGTACAGCAGGGCCGGCGTTAGGTCATTTGGTGCCCTAGAAAAGTGTGGACCTTACACCTCCCCCCCACAAAAAAAAAAAAAAAAAATTAAACAACCTGTTCTAAAAATATCACTCATCATACAGTGCAAATGTCCTGAGGGAACAACAACTACAATGGTGCAAAATCCATAAGCAATGCAAAACAGTGCAATCAAAAGTTAAAATAAAATACAGTATAAAAGTTTCAGTGCAAGGAAATGTGTACTTTCCTGTTTGGTTTTAAAACCAAAAAACACAATGTGAAAACAACGCAATATACAGTAATTATACAGAAGATCAGCAAGTACCTGTATGGTTACAGATTTTTTATATAAATATTTAATTAAGGGGAAAACATGTATAGTGATTGTAAAGGGTGTGTTTCATATCTTTTAAAATTATTATTTTTTTTGGGGGGGGGGGCAGTTTGGTGCTAGCTGTGTTTCCATTACACTTGGAAATGCACAAAAATCTAAATAGCTTTTTTAAAAAAAAAAAAAAAAACCTTGTGATGGAAACACCTGAATTTCGAAAAAACTAAAATATTGCAAAAAAAAAAAAACTTGAAACGTCTGAAAAACCTCTTTGAAAGCGTTTAGACATTGAAATACGTTGCAAAACCACAATGGAAACACTTTTTACGCAATTACATGTCTCAGGACGAGACTTACCTGGTTACATGACCACTTCTGTCCACATGTATCGCGCATATGTTTTCTTGGAGAGAAGAGGAGACTGCAAACAACAAAGGAATACATTGTGTTATAAGGATGTTTGGAGTGTCTGTCTCACATCATTTATTTATTTCAAGCAATTTAATGCCAACAGAAAAGCTTTTGTAGTATGTGTACATACATTTTTCCATATATATAGCACCTTTCACAGACAGGTCACAAAGTGCTTTATATATCAGCTCACCCAATGGAACAGAGCTGCCATGCAAGGCGCTAGTCAACCACTGGGAGCAACTTGGGGTTCAGTGTCTTGCCCAACGACACTTCAACACAGACTGGTATAGACCGAGATTGAACCCCCAACCTCTCGATCAGAGGACTACCCCTAAACATCTCCCACCCTTATTTTTCATTCAGTTTTCACAACGTATGTTCCTGACATTTTCAACATTACATACATATACAAAATTGATAGACATGCATACTTCCCCAAAATCTTTGATGAAAATAAACCATGCTGGATCTTGTCACTCTTTCTCAGTTCTATACTTTCAGAACATAAAGCTTATTGTTTGTGTATTGATTTAAATATATGAAAACTTTTACATTGCTTGTGTTCATCCCCCAGGCCCTTTGATAGTTGAATTTTGGAATTTCCCATTCCCCTTAGTTGATACCCTCCCTCTTTACGTCTGTGTTACGGCCCCTCCAAGATGTTAGACCAAAAGGCTTGAGGGGCCGCAACATAAAAGATGCTGAACAGAAATCAAAGGTTTTCAAAGTATTTATTAACTAAAGTTCATAAAAGTACCAACAGAACAAAATAAAAGGGACTGGAGACCCACTGGGCCTACTCTATACAGGGCCTTCGACCCAGCAACCAGAAATCTCCAGTTCAAACTAAAATAAACTTACAGGATAAGTGGGGAGCAGAAGAACTCCCCACATGTCTGCTGGTCTGATGTTGTGCCTCTCTCCTTCTGGTCCTCTCAGCCCTTTATACAGCTCCTCCTCTTTCTCCACCTGATTGCTGATGTAAATCAGGTGTGTAAGGTGAGCGGGAGAAAGGGCAGTCTGAGAGGCCGGAGGCACCAGCCGTAACAGTCTGAACAACTTTTGTATTTTTATTGGCACATGATTTTTTATTTGAGCTGTGGAATATTGTACTACAGTAATATTCAGTTAGCGTGTTCAATATATCCTACTTTGTGAATTACCTGTATTGATTAGACTTTACATGAGTTATAAGGCTCCAAAACAACCTTCAAAGCAAAATTATATTTATATTTGAAATATCGCTTTTATTTTGCAAAAATCTAATGGAAACACAGCCACTGTCCTCTTCAGATATTCTTGTAAAATATGGAAAATGACAAAACCGCTCATACCCTCAGATACATTTTGTGACATTTGCGATAACTTCTCGCACGATTTATGATTCAACCTTTACGAAACCAGAGGTGCTCAATACATCGATCGCGGTTGAAATTTGATTGTGCACACTGAAAAAGAAAAGCTACATTTTTACATTACAGTATTTATTTACTTTTTCAAAATATTACCTCTCCTTAATCTTACTTAATTTTTAAGTGTCACTGTTTCAATATTATTAGATGAACTACAAAGCACTCAGAGCTCAGAAGTCCACCAAATTGCATTGTGACCAAAATGTTAGATTTGTAATATTGATCCAGTGCCTCCTGTGGTTGAAACTATGCATTCATTTGGTGAATTTTAAAACAACGTGCATTTCTCACATAAAGCAGTTTTTTTTACAGATCAATTATTAATAATATAAACTTTCTTTCCTCTGCAGTGTGCAGGACAAGGAGGAGGAGAGCAGTCTGTGAGGAGGCCACAGTTCTGACCATCAGCTTTAACCCTGCTTTTGCCAATGCCTTTAGTTTAGTTAACAATTAACGTGTTAATTACAAGTCTGCTTTCAAATAACCAATAAAACATTAATAACCACACTGTATCTCCAAGTCCTGGCTTTTTTTTTTATTAAAAAGAGAAAGGCATTATTTATCTGTACTTTTGGAGTTTTCTATGATTAACAATTACTCTTAAAGGGCCCATGTTACACTAAATCAACTTTTCTGTGCTTTAAACATCATAAAGTGCTATTAGGGCTTCATACACATGTCTAAAGTGTTTTTTTCATTGATTCCCTCATTCGTTAGAGGGTGATTTGCTCCTTTCTTACTGCAGGGTGAGCCCAAACACCTCGCTCCAATTTAATGACGCGTTACCACTTTGATGATGAATTTGACGTGGCACTGAGCTGTAGAAGCCACGCCTCCACGAAGCTCTCTGCCGTGATTGACATGTAAACAGACACACCCACGAAGATGAGCATTTCAGCATCCTTCGCGCAGTGCTATGTATGTATTTTCTACCGGTGAACGCCCCGCCCCCACACTCTCTCGTGCTTATAAAGCAGCATGAGCTCAGCTGGTGGGTGGGATGAGGGCAAACCGTCACTGTGCGAGGAGGAGAAAGAAATGGACCGGGCCCACAGTGGAGGATTTTATATAAACCTCCCATAAAAAAAGAGGACCGCCGACCTCCAGTGGAGGATTTTACATGGTGCTATTGCCTCCAATGCTTTAATCCTGCAGTTCTTAATACTTTTTTACAGAGTGTAAGAGACTCACAAGCTTCTTCTCTTTTTGACATTGGTTTTTAGTTTCTTTGATGTGGTTTTTACAGTTTTTACTGAGGGTTTTTATCATGGGAGCTGCCTATAAAAAAGAACAAAAAGATAAGTAGTAGAGAACAGAGAAGGGCAAGAAGCTGAGGCAGTGTGGTTGGTCAACATAAGGGCAAGACTCTGGCTAGAGCTGTTGGTTTTTACAAGTCTTTATGAGTTAAACTTTCTTTTTTTAAAAAAAAAAAATATATATATATATATACTGAATTTTAATGCATTAGCACTTTATGGAGTTGAATTGTAAAAACTAAATCTGTGTAAATAAAGTGTTTTGTAAAATCTCTCTTTCTCTCTCTCTCATTTAACCACCAATGTGCCAGTTAAGTAGCTGCTGCTCTTGTTTCGCATCAGCTTGTCCACCTCCACAAAGATGTTTTTACCGCGGAAGATGGTTGTGGCTCCAAGGTAGTGACCGGAACGTGGATTGCAGGCAAACATCATATTTTTGGCATCCAACATTTACTTAATGAGCTTAGAAACGCTGAGGGGTCGCTCAGACTTAAGGCTTCCTCAGCTGGTGAGGGGGGGCGAAGCCCAGCATGAAGTGCAGACAGGGGAACGGGACCATGTTGACCGCCAGCTGTCTCAGGTTAGTGTTAAGCTTTCCAGGGAACCAGAAGCAGGTGGTTATGCCGCTCATGGTGTCAGAGACCAGGTGGTTGAGGTCTTTGTACGTGAGTTTAGAGAGTTTGAGGGTGCGGACGCAGATGTCGTACAGAGCCTCATTGTCAATGTAGAACGTCTCATCGGTGTTCTCGACCAGCTGGTTGAGGGACAGAATGGTGTTGTTGGGCTCCACCACGGTATCGGACACTTTGGGGGAGGGCAACATGCTGAAGGTGCATTTCATGCGGTCGGGGTTCTGCTCTCGGATCATGCTGATGAGCCTTGTGCCCATTCCAGAGTCGGTACCACCCCCCAGGTAGTGAGTGAGCTGGAAACCTTGCAGACATTCACAGCTCTCCACCTCCCTCCTCACTACATCCAGAATGGGTAACATCAGCTCAGCTTCATCTGTAAACTGTCCTTTGGCCTAGTTGTTACCAACACTGCTCTGACTATTAAAAAAGCCTAAAGATCTCCTTTAAAGGTCCAGTTTTGGCAGTGTTTATGGTATAAGGATCAAGGTCCACAAGCATAGTGTGAGGCACCTATTTCCCATCTGAGGCTTCATTGTTGTAGACATTGATTCTGTCCAGCTGGAGGTTGTTGTCACCATGGTAAATGCCAGTTTGGGCAATTTCATGCTCGTCAGTAATCATCTCCCAGAATTTGACACCAATGGAGTTTCTGCACTATCCGATCTGGAGATTGTGCCTTCTCATCTTTTTCCAAAATGAACAAAAATAATCAAACAAGTCTACTACCTGTTTCAGGGGTGGGTGGGAACTGATTCTTTATGGATGACAAATTATTTTTAACACAAACCGTCATCTCCCCGTGAACTGCCACCTTAACGTGGTGGGGTTGTTTGAGTGCCCGAATGATCCTAGGAGCTATGTTGTCTGGGGCATTATGCCCTTAGTAGGGTCTCCCACGGCAAACAGGTCCCAGGTGACGGGTCAGACTAAGCGCAGTTCAGAAGACCCTTGTGGATAGAGATACAAGGACCGTGACGTCGCCCAGTATGGCGCAGCCGGGGCCCCACCCCGGGGGCAGGCCTGGGGTTGGGGCTCGAACGCGAGCGTCTGGTGGTCAGACTTTTGTCCATGGGCTTAACCCAAAGGGCCGACGTGGGCCTGCCCTCCTGTGGACCCACCACCCGCAGAGGGATTCATAGGGGTCGGGTGCAGCGAGGACTGGGTAGTGGTCGAGGGAGGGGTGCCTCTGCGGCCCGGTCCGCGTCCACAGCTTCTGGCTGTTGGGACGTGGAACGTCACCTTCCTCGGGGGGAAAGAGCCTGAGCTTGTGCTGGAGATTGAGATGTACCAGCTAGATATAGTCTGGCTCACCTCCACGCACAGATTGGGCTCTGATCCCAACTCCTGGAAAGAGGCTGGATGCTCCACTTCTTTGGCATTGCCCGCGAAGATAGGTGGCGGGCTGGGGTGGGCTTGCTTATTGCCCTGCAGCTCAGCCGCCACGTGTTGGAGTTCACCCCAGTGAACGAGAGGGTCGCGACCCTAAGCCTTCGGGTTGGGGACAGGTTTCTCAGTTGTTTCGGTCAAAGGGCCCAACATCGGTGCTGAGTAACTGGCCTTCTTAGAGTCCCTGGGAAGGGTACTAGACAGTGTCCCGACTGGGGACTCCATTGTTCTAATGGGGGACTTCAATGCCCACGTGGGTGGCGACAGTGAGACCTGGACAGGGGTGATTGGGAAGAACGGCCTCCCCGATTTGAACCCGAGTGGTGTTCTGTTATTGGACTTCTGTGTTAGTAACAGTTTGTCCATAACGAACACCATGTTCGAGCACAAGGGTGTCCATAAGTGCACGTGGCACCAGGAAACTCTAGGCCGGAGGTTGATGATCGACTTTGTAGTTGCATCATCTGATCTCTGGCCACGTGTTTCGGACTGAGCTGTCAACGATCACCACCTGGTGGTGAGCTAGATCCGCTGGCAAGAGAGGAAGCTGGTCAGACCTGGCAGGCCTAAACGTGTTGTGAGGGTCTGTTGGATCCCTCTGTCAGTGGGGTCTTCAACTCCCACCTCCAGATGATCTTCCACATCCGGAGGGAGGTTGGAGACATGGGTCCGAGTGGACCATGTTCTCCTCCATTGTCGATGCGGCCGTTCGCAGCTGTGGCCGTAAAGTCTCTGGTGCCTGTCGCGGCGGCAATCCCCAAACCCAGTGGTGGCACCCAGAAGGAAGGGATGCCATTAAACTGAAGAAGGAGGCCTACCTGGCCTTGTTGACTGGTATGACTTCGGAGGTAGCTGAGAGACACCGGCAGGCCAAGCGGGCTGCAGCGCGCCATGAGGACTATCGGTCGGCCTTAAAGAGATTCTGGCAAACCGTCCAGCGCCTCAGGAGAGGGACGCAGTGCTTCACCAACACTGTTTACATGTTTACAGTGCAGGGGGGGGAGCTGCTGACCTCAACTGGGGATGTTGTCGGGCGATGGAAGGAGTACTTCGAGGGTCTCCTCAATCCCACTGTCACATCTTCCGATGAGGAAGCAGAGGCTGAGGACTCAGAGGCGGACTCGCCCGTCACCCGGGCTGAAGTCACCGAGGTGGTTGGAAAGCCCCTCGGGGGCAAGGCTCCGGGGGTGGATGAGATTCGTCTTGAGTACCTTAAGTTGAAGTCAGCGACAGTGCCTCTGGATTGGCAGACCGGGGTGTCGGTCCCTCTCTTTAAGAAAGGGGATCGGAGGGTGTGCTCCAACTACAGAGGGATCACACTCCTCAGCGTCCCTGGTAAGGTCTACTCCAGGGTGCTGGAGAGGAGGATCCGGCCGATAGTCGAACCTCGGATTCAGGAGGAACAATGCAGTTTTCGTCCCGGTCACGGCACACTGGACCAGCTCTATACCCTTCATCGGGTGCTTGAGGGTTCGTGGGAGTTTGCCCAACCAGTCCTTTATGGACAGAATTTCTAGGCGCAGCCAGGGATCGGAGAAAGTCCGATTTGGGAACCTCAGGATCTCATCTCTGCTGTTTGCAGATGATGTTCTGTTGGCTTCATCAAATCAGGACCTTCAGCGTGCACTGGGGCGGTTTGCCGCCGAGTGTGAAGCGGCCGGGATGAGGATCAGCACCTCCAAATCTGATGCCATAGTTCTCCACCGGGAAAAGGTGGCTTCCCCTCTCCGGGTTGGTGAAGGCTCCTTGCCTGAAGTGGAGTTCAAGTATCTCGGGGTTGTGTTCACGAGTGAGGGACGGATGGAGCGTGAGATCAATAGACGGATCGGTGCGGCGTGATGTGGTCGCTGTATCGGACTGTTGTGGTGAAGAGGGAGCTGAGTCGGGAGGCAATGCTCTCAATTTACAAATCTACGTTCCTACCCTCACCTATGGTCATGAGATTTGGGTAATGACTGAAAGGACAAGATCGCGGATAGAGGCGGCCAATATGAGTTTCCTTCGCAGGGTGGCTGGGCGCACCCTTCAAGATAGGGTGAGAAGCTCAGTCACCCGGGAGGAGCTCGGAGTAAGTCGCTGCTCTTTCACGTCGAAAGGAGCCAGCCAAGGTGGCTCGGGCATCTGTTTTGGATGCCTCCTGGTGGCCTCCCTCGGGAGGTGTTTCAGGCATGTCCTATTGGGATGAGGCCTCGTGGAAGGCCAAGGACACGCTGGAGGAATTTTGTTTATGAGCTGGCCTGGGGTCACCTCGGGGTTCCCCCAGAACGGCTGGAGGAAGTGTGCGTGGATCGGGAGGTCTGGGCATCTCTGCTGTGATTGCTGCCTCCGCGACCCGGCCCCGGATAAAGCGGAAGAATATGGATGGATGGATGGATGGACAGACGTCATCTACACCAAAAGTGCTTTCACATGGATCATTGATAGGTACTTGTCAATTCTTACAAAGTGATGCTCATATTCGTCACTCCAAAACTATAGGCTTGCTTTTGCTGGTGTACATGTCTTTTGACTAGTGTGTAAAAAAAAAAAAAAAAAAAAAAAAAGATGGAACATTTATCTTTTCCTACACACTTATTCAGGTTAACGGCTTTAAACATTTTCACAACCCATTCAATCCTATGGGTAATTTAGAGAGTCCTGTATATATTTTTAAATGGTGGGCAAACTAAAAGCACCTGGCAGAAAACTAGAAGTGTACTCCTTAAAGAAGAAGGGTGCATTCACGTTGAAGAATCCTAGAGCGGTTAAAACCCTAGGATTTGTTTCGTGGATAATCGGCCTCATTTAGGTGGCGTGAACAAGCAAACGAGGTCTAGAGCATATTAGGTAAGTTGCAAAATGCTAATTCAAGAAGTATCAAAGGACATGTAGCCACAGCATTGTGAGTGGGCAGGATATCGCCTACGACACCAAACAAGCCAATAAAAACACTTGAACTTGCTCCATCCTTGAATGTCGTGAAAGAAAAGGCAAATGAGCTTCTTTAGTGATGGTGACCAACTTATGCTTTTTGGTGCAGATCAAAAAGTGTGGGAGTTGGCACTATTTTAATCAGAGCAATGACAATTTGCTATACATGTATGCTGAAGCAACTGTATTTAATCACTTCATTTCAGGACACTGCAGACTTCGAGGGCGCTGTACTTGCTAAGATCCTAGCCAGAGCAAAACCTGCTCCCGACCAGGTTAGTCGTTCAGCTTAAGTTACCATGGTGATTATGCTTCGTAAGACGTTAGCGAGCTTCGTAGGACAGTACATACTAATTAAATCCCAGTTAGCGTGATAAGAGTTAATCTTGCTTTGTAAAATACCTTTAAAAACATGATATCTTATTTGTAAAATGCCAACTTTTACTTTTCATGCAATTTAAGGTTTCTTGCAAAATTTGCTGCTTTTGCAATCCTTAAGCCTGATATGGTTCCGCTTCAAATCTAGGCCGTAGACACCCATAGCGCTCTACGTAGACTCCCTCCCTGTAACCTGACATGAGCCTCCCAAAATCTTGATTGCGCGTCGAGGCCGCGTGGAACATAAAGGCTATGATTGGTTCACTCCAAACCTCAGCCCTGGTCTTTACTTCTTCCAGTCACACTGCCGTGTTTCAACTTTTTGCGGAGCGATACGAGAGTGGTTTCTACAGTGGACTGAGTCAAAGAGAGAACCGAGACGGACAGAAAGTGCCAGTTTTATTTTTTCCCGTCATGGCTGCAGCATGTGAAATGTTATAAGGTGGAAGTGCTATTTATTTTGTTTTATTTGTGTGCCGAATTGTGTTTTTTTAGACATGAATGGATTTTAGTGTTTTGCTGTGTTTATATGGTGTGATGAATTCCTGCATGTGTGACTTTTATTAAATTTTATTATTGTTATGCACTTCCCACTAGCAGTGATTAATAATTGGATTCCATCTGGGCTGCACAGGCCTCGTTAGTGACACCCTGCACAGCCAATCAGACAGTCGATCAGAGACTCTGGTAACTAATCGGCAGTTGAAGAGAGACGAAAGCTGGAATAAAAGACACTCCCCAACCTGGCGGAGAGAACGTTGGTGGGAGAGCGCTGGAGGAGCGGTGCAGATGCCGGAGCACGGATGCCGGGAGTGCGGAGTGGAAAGCTCTGCCTGCGGTGTGAGTACCCAGCAGTGAGTTTGACACGCCGTTGCTTGGCAACGGAAGCGTCAAGCGTCATCTCCATTGTAGTGAGGTGCTGCCGCAGATTCTGTCGACAGGTGTAGCTGTGTGGAATAAGCCGACCAGACTGGAACACCAACACCAAGGATTCTGAGGGAGGTGGAAAAGATTGATTGCAAGAGGCCAAGAACTCTGATCTAGACCATACAATCACCTTTTTAATCAGTTTATTCAGTCTAGTCTATAGTTTTAGCCTATTTTTTCAAACTGTGTGTGAGCACACATTTTCATAGTTTTAACGATATTTTAAATTAGGATATTCTTAATGTTGCATTCATCTGTGTAGTTTTAATAAACCCTGGGCTGATTATAAAGTGTTCATTGTTGTCTCACTTCCTTAAAACAATGACTGACATGCTGTGGAGGCTGCCAGAGGAGCAGACCTGACATGTTTAAAGAGTTTTACGCCACTGTCCCGCTCTTAACGCACCGCTTCTCGGGGCCGTGGACTAGGTACTCACTGCTCCCTCTCCGCACCGCCACAGCCATGTGTGTCATTTTTTTCCCCATAGATATTATGTGAAAGCTTCTTGACAATGATGCAAAAGAGGCAACAAGATCCATAAATGTCTATTCAGCACAATGTGTAAAAAAGCACTCGGTACAATCCCAAGGAAGTTATGAATGACCACATCAGAACATCTTTCGTTTTCATTGTTTCATTGATGGAATTACTCAGAATTTTTCTCTATAGGATACAAAATATTATACACACTAGGTTAATCACATTTGTAGAGCTTCATTTGGCTGTAACAATTGCTAACGCCAATAAATGTCACAATGGCATTAAATAAAAGCTTTGGTTAGCGAAGCACTTTATGAAACAGTGGTTCAAAAAGCCTTGTTTTCTCATCACTTGCTTTACAATCACATTATCATATTTTGCTATGATGTAGCTTTGTCAGACACCAGTGTCAAACTGATCCTTCTCCTTCAGAACTAGATATGGTTCTAAACCACGCCCCCTGAGGGAATTCAGGGTCCCCATTGGCTGATTGGGTGGCGGTAAAGGGACACTTATTCAGGTGCAGAAAGTTAGCCTGATTACCTCAGCAGTTCATGATCAGGCCATTAGGCCTGATTCAAGGGGACAAGAAAATGTTTTTTTTTGTTCCATGAAAACTCGTGATGGAAATGTATTAACAACCCAAACCTCATGGTGGGGGTTAGAATATAGACCTCATACTAAGGAAGGATTGATTATTTTTTATTGTATTAATAGGTGCAAATACTAAAATAAAGCCTTTTTTATTTGCAGATGTCATTTTCATAAAAAACTATTAAAAAGTTGAATGTACTAATTGGTCTGGAAAATCTCTAATCCCATAGACCAGGGGTTCCCAACCTTGGGGTCAGGACCCCATTCAGGGTCATGAGACACTGGGAGGGGGTTTCCATCAGATACCTTCAAGAAACCAAAAATATTTTTAATCAATTTGAGCCCATTTTTGCTTCTTTTTTTATTCTTTTTTTTGCAACTACATCAAACTTGTCATATTTTAACATCTTTTCAACACTTTTTTTTGACATAGTTTTGCTCCGTTTAATGCATTTTTGCTACATTACTACTACATTATTTGTTTCCACTTTCAATATATTTTCTGCACTTATAAACCCTTTCCACCATTTCCCCCACCTATGTGGCATATGTTGACCCATCATTTCATGCTTATTTTTGCCAATTTAATCATATTCACGATTTGTCATGCCCATTATTTGCCAGTTTAAACTAATTGTTCCTACTTTTTTCTGCCACTTTTGAGCCAATATTGACACTTTAAACCCTTTTCACCACTTTTCTGTCCATTTTTTGGCCACTCTAATTAGCAACTTTTAACCAATTTCTGTGGTTTGTAAAATTCAATTTCACCACCTTTACCACAATCTTTGGTCACTTTTAATCCATTTTATTTTTGATTAAAACAAGGATTTCTATCTTTAAGATGACTATATACTATGACACAAATAATAATAAAATTCCTGGACAACAGTGGCTATTATTCAGATGAATAAATAAATGTGTTTATCACAGATTCATATGCCCCCTTTATGCCCCATTTATGCTCCACATGACTGTTCTTCAATGTTCATGTCTATGTTCAACCACATTCAGTTACGGTGGGGGTCCCCGGTCTCTGGAATCTTTATTTTGGGGGTCACTGGCTAAAAAGGTTGAGAACCACTGCCAAAGACTCCTGTGAACTCTGCAGGTCAGAAGAGGGGGTGTGTACCCCATCGTACAGTGTGGAAAAAAACGCTGACTTAGGGTTAGGAAAAGTGGCAAATCCCAATCAGGGTTTCATTAAAGCTCGTGAAATGTTCATCTGGACAATGCAAAAGGACATTGAAAAACCATTGTGACTATTGGAGATTTGGACGGTTCATAAAACTAAAAACACAAGGTGCTGGTTTCACAGACAAGGTTTACGCCTAATCCTAAAATAAAATGCATGTTTGAGCTTTTTTAACTCAAAGTGACTTGCACAGACACGCCTTAAAATAGTCCTGTTTAATTTTTGGCCTTAGATTGGACTAATCCTGTAATTTATAGGAGACACGTTGTGAGTAGTATATACTGTATGTGTTTAGGGGAATTTTACAGAAAAGGTACAGCCAACAGGACATCACCACTTGCATTTTTTTGGGTTACTTACTTTTTAATGAAATTTACTCCAGGAATGATTTGCTTGTTTTTATGTGATTTTTTTGTATAAATGTGTTTGTGCAGGATGCTGGTGTTACTGAAGATGTAAGTGTTGTATGGTGTGTATTAATCATTCATTCACTTCTACAAAAAGAAATGCTCATTTAACCATTATAGCTAATCGCCTGTTCTGACATGTCACACCTGTTTACTGCATTTTGTAAGGTCACAGCTGCAAAGTAGATGTTTTGAGTGATAACAAAAAAAAACACCACTTGTTTTCCACAGAGGGTGCTAAAGCTAACACCTCAAGGTGTGAGGAGTCACACTTCTAGGTGTAAGAAGTCACACTTTACTTTAGCAGGAAGCCAACGCCTTGTTATGTATCAAATGTTAACCACTGACAGCAACAATAACCAGTGTGGAAACCACCTTTTGTGAATATCTGTTATGCCATCTGGGCCTTGACCTATGTATGAACATTTGTCCTATTTTGCTATCTGCTTAGGTGGTCGGAACAAAAATAATGACATATTATCACGCCATGCTTAGGGCTATATAAACCACTGTGTAACTGTGTTCAGGGTCTTCTTTTAAACGGACATTCTAGTTGTCAATGAAGATCCCCTTCTTTCTCTATCTGCTGATAGTTTAAGACTTTGATACTTTGAAACTTTTTTGATTGACTTCTGATTTTTGTAAACCTATAATAAACATTCATTAACTATTAAGAAGCCTACTTGATTAAATTAACCGCCTGCAAACACCCACATCTGAGGCAGCGCCTGGTTGGAGGACACACTTCTAGGCCTTTGGTAAGTGAACCTGCCCTTGGTATCCTCTGCAAAGGGGTGCCCAGGGTGGGCTAGCTCATGCTGTTGTGAAAAAGAGTTGTTTCCAGCTTTGACCCATATTGGATGGGTCCTAATATCAATCCCATAAAACTATAGTGAGACTTCTCAACTTCCAATAGGAGGAAGTACATTTAGTCCTTTTCTTTATTAGACAACAATAATAGAGAATAGGCAGCCAGCTTCGTAGACGAGGTAGAGGGGGAATTCTTGTTTGAGTAAGACAGTTTTAGAACCCTTGCCGCTATAAAGTCCCGCGGGCTAAAGACAGTAAGTATAATTGTGAATGCATGCATTTGTGTCTGTGTGTTCATGAGCGTGAGTTTTTGTGTGCATATGTTCTTGTGCTGCACAAGTTGTGCATATGCGTATGTTTGTGTGTTGGGGTTTGGCTTTATTTAAAGGTCCAGTATTATGCTATTTTTCACATATCTCTTATTGTTTTAAGAACACAAACAACATAGTATTTGAGTTTTATTTTCCCAAACTCGCCTGTTTTTCAGAGTTTTAGAGCTCTGAAGAGTCACTTTCAGAGCTCTTCTAAAAACATGCTGTTTTTGGGCCTTCATGCATGTGCATGAGTAGGTGTGTCTGTAAACGCAGTCTCTACACCACAGCTTTATTGCCAGGGGTGGAAAGTAACAAATTACATTTACTCTCGTTACAGTAATTGAGTAGCTTTTTGTGTAAAATCTGTAATTTTACTTTTACTTAAGTAAATTTTGCTGGAAGTAACAATACTTCGTTACATTGGAAATAGATACAAATAGAGTAAACTAAATAACACAAGGATGGGAGTGTGCTTCATCGACATAATATACTGTGGTGTAATTGTTTAACATTTGTGCTATTGAACATACCCGAGAGCTGTTGTTAGGATCAGCCAATAGAATGTGTATGTCTATGGCCTGCTCTGTTGATTCACGTGACGTCACTCACATTGCTGCATCGCGACGAAGGGAAAGCGCTAAATTCTGATGGAGAGCAGGAAGTGAAGCTTGAGAATCTGCCGTCTGAAATCATCAAAATGCTCATGTTTTGTGGCGTTTACGGCTGCTCCACTCCTTCTCATACCTGTCAAGTTTTGGATTTCAAAATAAGGTACATTTTCTGGCACCCACTCAACCAAGCTCCAGTATCCCTTATATTCTAAGATAGGTGTACAATAAATCTAAAATACCCACTTATCAACCACTTACTAAATACAATTATGTGATTAGAATCTGGTAGGTCGACCTTTATTAACATTGAAATGCTGTGAACATTCCTACTAGGGCTAGTGATATGAACCAAAACTCATATCTCAATATATTTTCTCAAAACGGTGATATACAATATAAATCTAGATAATTTTATCAAATAAAGTCTGACCAGAAAAACATGCATATTTATTGTTCACATTGCTTGTCTTTAAGTTAGACATTTACATTTTAATTTCATTACATATTTTCTGATAATTTCTCATGCTCACTCATGTGGTTCTCTGGTATTCACTAATGACTTATTAGACACATCTTCATTCATCTCTTTTCTGAGTTTTTTCGGGAGTGGGGGGGGGGTTGTGTGCGACTCAGAGCGGAGCGTTTATAGTTTTTCAGAGATTCCTAGATAGAAAATGTTCTCTTATTGGAAAATGTTTTATTGGATGCTCTGACACAAGTACTTACCTCATCGATTTTTATACACGTCTTTGTACTTTTTATTGCATTGGAGAGAAGCCCCCCCCCCAAAAAGTAACTAAGTAACATTTACCCTGAGATCTACTTTTTACTTTTACTCGAGTAGATTTTTACACCAGTAACTTTACTTCTATTGTAAGTAAAATTGAATTAAAGTAACAGTACTTTTACTTAAGTAGATTTTTTCTGTACTATTCCCATCTCTGTTTATTACTATAGCAATTTTCTGTTGCTATCCACACACTTTTGTTTTTGTTGTCAGCCAAAAAACTGCACATTAAAATAAAACATTTGGCAATTTAATTGTAAGTATAAGAAACGCTGCTTCAGGTTGTGTGTGTGTGCGTGCGCAGCAGCAGTAAATCATTAACAGTCAGCTGTTTCAAACACTAACCGGACACAGGAATAGTCAATTTATGGTGATAATCATGTGTCTCGCCCTACTGCTGCTTCGCATTGGGTTACAAACATGTCAGATCTTGTCAAAAGCTATATGAGGTGGTATAACGGCTACTAAAAATGAAACTGATTGTGACAATCTGTAGAATCTATGTACTGGATTATCTATATACTGAACATAAATATATTATCTGTGGATAAAGGGACTAGTGATTAAGGGAGAAGGCTAGTAATCGTAGGTTCACTAGTTCTAATCTCACTGGTCCATCACTGTGGTATGCTGATCAGTCCCTGATATGAACCCTAACTGCTCCCTGAGTGCTACACCATGGCTGCCCTCTGCTCCTCAGGGAGGGGTTAAATGCAGAGAATACATTTCATGTATGTAGCTTTACATATATGACAATAAAGTATAACGTCTATTCTATATTAAATCGCAGTGTTTGTTTTACCTATGATGTAGTTTGAGAGGGAGAAGCTCACATTCTTATAGGGCAGGAGGAGCCAGGAATGTCAGGAGGAGGAGTTTCCACCTAATGACGTAATATTGTTGGAAAAATCCAACTCGCCCATTTAGAGCCTAGTTTTTACAAAATGTGGAATAACAAGGGAGGGTGGAGACAGAACTTTTTCAACTTTGGCCCTCTGAATGAGGCTAAAGGAATGTATATCACTGTAGCAAAACTATTACAGTGAATTTTTCATCATACTGCCTCTTTAAAACTATCCTTTTGATTAGGACCCCAACCGCGTTGTCTCATGACAGTTTGCTCTTTCAGTTTTTTGCTGAATATTTTTCATCTTTTGAGAGCAGGATCAGCATCAATCTGCACTCTTCAGCTGTATTTGACTTCTTCCACAGCTCATCAGAGTGTGTTTCGGTCCTGCAGGGTTAGGGTACAAGAGCCTCAACTAAAGCAACAGTGAATCCTCAATCCAGATTAAGAGACTACAGGGCAACATAAAGGCACCTTTCCTGACCAAAGATCGTGTCACTGTAACGAGCTTGTTCTACATTTTATGTTGCAGTTAACAGCAAAACTTTAGCTGCTCTTTTGAAACTGACACGTTTCTCCTGTGTCTGTTTTGGGTGCTGTAATAAAAATTCAAAAATGCTTCATCTTTTTGTTCTCTGTCAAAATATTTCTGAACTTGTGTGCCCGACCGTGATCGACAACAAGTCTCATCATCAGTCAATATAGATTTAGTTGTGATCTTTTGTATTTTCCCTCATTTATTGTGTCTTTGTTGTTGTTATGTGTGTTGCTGGTAATAGTAGGCATTTTTTTCTCTTAAGCAATATTCGCACGGGATTAGTTTTACCTAGTGACCACAATGTAATAAATAAATGACCCCCCAACGTCTGCTTTTCATGTCATCGTCTGCTTTTCATGTCATCTCCCGGATATGATGTCAACGCGCTGCGTAAACCAAATTAAAAAAATATAGAAAAAGAATAGTTTTTTTTTGTTTGTTTTATTAATTTAAAACTATAAACAGGAAAATAAACAACAAACAAGCAGCGTTTTTCTGTTTTAAAATTAGATCTGTTTTAATCTCACCACACAGAACGACCGACAGATGGACTTTTATTCTGCTGCATTTATTAAAAATGATCTTGTATCATATTGTCCACCTCACACTGATGGCAGAAGCGTAATTTGTGTGTCGATGAGGTTTCGTTAAAGAGTCATTGATGCTGGAAGTCTGAATTTGTGAATATCTGACAACTTTACCGACAGTGTTACGCTCCAAATAGTATCCAGTCCTCTTTGTTTCTTATGATCAACTTCCGTGTGTGTTGACGGCTGCTGTTAGCGGTATTTAAAACTTGTAAAATAAACATTTCACTGCCCTCAAAAAAGCTGTAATTGTATTTGCAAAAGTGTCAAACCGTAGAAGTTCGAACATCTATTGTTCCTCACACCAGCCTCACAGTTTATAGTCAGTCACCACTTTATTTGGATACTATTTGGATCGTAACCACGCGAAACAAAACATAAACGTGAGCAGATTTTTATGAGTTAAAACATACACACACTGAATGAAAACAGGAGCAGGACCAGAAAACGGATGCAGATCCCGCCCATTTCAGTCCAAATCACAGAGATGCCTATTCGCATTGGATTAGTATACAAAATATAGTGGGTAATTTGTGGGGGAATTTTTATTTTACAAATTACTGACATGGTCGATTCGCACAAGATTAACATCACTGACATTCTCCGCAATAATTACAAATCTCATGTGGTCCCTAAGTAAAACTAATCTCGAACGAATAGGGCTTTAGTGTGTGTGTGTTTGGTGTCATTTTGTGTATTTTGTTGTTGTTTGTCTGTTGTTTGTCTGTTGTTTGTCTTTTTATTATTCAGTATATATTTCTCTTATTTTGTGTGTTTTTGTTGTTGTTTTGTGAGTTTCTGTTAATATTTAGTGGTATTGTCGTTTTTAACTAGAAATAAACATTTTAAAACCCCATACTCTCTCTCTCTCTCTCTCTCTCTCTCTGTGTGTGTGTGCGCATGCGTGAGTGAGTGAGTTGCGTGGAGTGAGACGCTGAGTGTGTTAAACACAGTTTAAATTTAATGTGGTTTGTTGTTTGTAGTTGTCACTTTAAGTTTATTGTTAGTGTGTGTGTTTGTTTTTCTTTTATCTCCTGCCGGGGTTTTACCGGTCGGCGTCTAAAGACGCCATGGTAAATGGAGTCACGTTCAACCACCTCACGCGAAAGCATGGTATTAAAATCAACACCATCTTTCCGTGTAGTGTGGAGGACATTGGGCTTGCTGTGGGAGAGAAGGTTGGGCACGACAGTGTGAGGTCGGCCGCTCGGATGAACAGTGCCGTGGTCATCTTCCTGGATCAGGTGGAGAAGGTGAACCGCGTAGTCGAGTCAGGTATCACGGTGAATGAAATGTTTGTACAGGTGGCCCCGCTGACACAGCCGTCCACCAGGGTCATCCTGTCAAACGTCCCTCCTTTCATAACCGATGAGTTTCTGAGCAGAGAGCTCTCCAGACATGGGAAGGTGGTGTCACCCATCAAAAAGATTCTGTCTGGATGTAGATCTCCACTGCTGAAACACGTAGTGTCTCACCGTAGACAGCTGTTTATGATACTTAACAACCGGGATGCGGACCTCAACCTCTGCTTCCGTGTTAAAGTAGATGATTATGACTACGTGATATTTGCCACTTCATCGGCTATGAAATGTTTCGGTTGTAATGAGGAGGGACACACCGTGAATGCCTGTCCGAAGCGGGGGGATCCAGCTCCGCCTGACCGGGGGGTACCCCCCGGCCCTGTGGCGGGATCTTGCGCCACCCCGCTGGTGGCGGCGGGGCGGACGGAGGTCTCTGCCCCGCGGCCTGTGGCCGCAGCGGGCACCTCACCCGCTGTGGCCCGGACCGTGACGTCCGAGCGGCCGATCGCGGCGGCGCGGAGCGCCCCGCCCCTCTCCACTGCTGTGTCTGACCTGGAGCAAGTGGGGGTGAGTATAGATGATGTGCACGGTGTGGGTGAAAGTAATCAGGGTGGTGAAGCACAAGTTTTGGGTGATGTGGTGGAGAGTGAGGGTGGTGAAGAAAAGGGGAAAAAAACTGAAAAACAGAATGAGGGTGAAATAGTACAGGTAAATGAAATGAATAGTGAAACACAGGTGGAGGAGACAGGTGGGAGGAGCAGTAGTCCTACATGGGGGGATAGGGTGGAGGAGGCTGAGATGGAGGAGGAAGAGGTTGTGAAGGAGAAATCTGCTTCTAAACGCAGAAGCGTTTGGAAAGAGAAGTTTGAGGCAAAGAGTAGTAAAGGGGAGGAGAGCAGACAGACAGTAAAGGAGCAGGTGGGGGAAAGTGACAGTGATGAGTGTGTCTCTGATAACAGTGACATATCTCAAAAAATAACTATTAGTCAAAAAAGGAAAATGTACTCTGTAGAAATGATCCAAGATTTTTTAGCAAAGACCAAAAACGCCAAAGGGGTCAAAACTGAAGAGCATTTCACAGATTTAAGTTTATTTTGCACATCGGCCAGACTCCACATGAGCGGAAAGGATGAGTCTGGCCTTTCTGACAGGGAGGTTTTTAGACTAAAAAAACTTGTGTATAAAGTAAGAAAACAACTGAACAATGATGAAGCCAAGATCTCCAATGTGTGTTTTAATTAATTTATTGATTTTCATCTGTATTTTTACTTCCTCACTTATGAATAATTTTAGAGTGGGAAGTTTAAATGTAAATGGAGCCAGAGAGTCTAAAAAAAGAGCAGCCATATATGAAATGGCCAAAATGAAACACACTGATGTGTTTTATTTACAGGAAACACACAGTGATAGCAGCAATGAGGCAGACTGGAGGAGGGAGTGGGAGGGGGAAGTCATTTTAAGTCACAAAACTTCTCTTAGTGGAGGAGTGGGCTTCCTCCTCTCCAAGTCCTTTACTCCGGTCTCACTGGAGGTGGAGCATTTTATCGAGGGGAGGTTGCTTTTAATGAAGGCACGATTTGATCTTTTTACTGCTGTTTTTATCAATGTGTATGCTCCAACAATCGGTGCAGAGAGAAAGCTGTTTTTACAAAAAGTTGATGACGTTTTAAATGGCTGTGCCCCGGAGGATTATTTATTTTTGGGCGGGGATTTTAACTGTACAGAAAATGCATCTTTAGATCGCAACCATGCAGAGCCGCATCCAGTTTCTCAGCATGTTCTCAGGCAGCTGGTCTATTCTCATGGCCTGGTGGATGTATGGAGAAGGATGCATGCAGACTGCCGACAGTACACGTGGTCCCACCTCAGAGAGAGTAGTGTGTCCTTGGCTAGACTAGACCATATTTATTTTTTTAAGCATCATTTTAATATTGTTAAAATGTGCAGTATTGTTCCCTCTGTTTTTACTGATCATTCTTTAGTTTTGTGTAATGTTTTTATTCAAAATATTTTACCAAGAAGCGCTTATTGGCATTTTAATTCGGTCTTAACCGTTGATAAACATTTTAAAGAGGTTCTTATTTATTTTTGGGATGTTTTTAGACAGAGGAAGGCAGAGTTTAACAGTCTTAGGCAGTGGTGGGACCATGGTAAGACAGAGATTAAACTTTTGTGTCAACAGTACACCCTCAATGTCACCAGAGACATCACCAGATCTATGAAGGACCTGGAGAGTGATATAGTGGAACTAGAAAGACTGAGTGAGTCCACAGCAAATCGAGAATATATTGAAATTCTTAAAATCAAAAAGCTAGTTTTAGCCGACCTGTTTGATGGTAAAGTACAGGGTGCACTGGTCAGGTCCCGGTTCCAAGCCATCGAAGAGATGGATGCTCCCTCTAGCTTCTTCTTTGGCCTGGAGAAGAGGAGTGGGCAGGGGCGAGTAATCCACTCACTTGTTGAGGACACAGGGCAAATTCTGACTGAACCAAGCCAGATAAGAAGGCGAGCTGTTGGTTTTTACTCAACACTGTACTCTAGTGAGTATAAGGAGGAGGTAGCTCTGATGGACGAGTTCTGTCAGGGGCTGCCTCTGATCTCTGAGGAAACCAACAGGCAACTCAATCAGCCGTTACAGATGCAGGAGCTGAGGGCTGCTCTGCAGGGCATGCAAGGGCGGCGTGCTCCCGGCATAGACGGACTGAGTGTCGAATTTTATAAAGCCTTCTGGGAAATCTTTGAACGGGATCTTTTAGATGTTTTTAACGAAAGTCTGGCCTCTGGTTCGATGCCCATGTCCTGCAGGAGAGCCGTAATAACGCTACTTCCAAAAAAAGGGAACCTGCAGGACATTAAAAATTGGCGCCCTGTGTCCTTGCTGTGTGTTGATTATAAGCTCCTGTCCAAGGTCTTCGCCTCCAGGCTGGGGAGGGTTATTGAGCAGGTCATTTATAGGGACCAGACATACTGTGTGCCTGGCAGGTCCATGGTGGACAATGTCCACATCATTCGGGATGTTTTGGACATCTCCAGCTCATTGGGTTGTAACACTGGTCTGATTTCTCTAGACCAGGAAAAGGCTTTTGACCGCGTTGAACACAACTTCCTCTGAAAGGTTATGGAGAGGTTTGGGTTCGGCGCCGGTTTCATAGCCAAAGTTAAAGTGTTGTACAGTGAGGTTGAGAGTGTCCTGAAGTTTAATGGTGGTCTGTGTGCTCCTTTTAGGGTGTGTCGAGGCGTCAGGCAGGGCTGTGCTCTCTCCGGTATGCTTTACACACTCTCCCTGGAACCCCTCCTTCACAATCTACGCTGCAAGTTACAGGGCTTGTTTTTACCCACTTTTAAAAGTAACATTGTTTTAAGTGCGTATGCCGATGATGTTGTGGTTTTTATTAAAAACCAAGGGGATGCAGACATTTTAGCTAACACGATAGAAAAGTTTAATAAAGCATCAGCAGCGAGGGTGAACTGGAAAAAAAGCGAAGCCCTCGCGGCTGGTGAGTGGAGTGACGGTCTCCCAGTTCTTCCCCAAGGTTTAGTTTGGAAAACAGAGGGTTTTAAATACTTAGGGGTGTTCCTCGGTAAGGAACATATAGTGAAGAAGAACTGGGAGGGTGTCACTGAGAAAATCGAAGGGAAGCTTTCCAAGTGGAAATGGCTGCTCCCTCACATGTCTTTTAAAGGTAGAGTATTGGTTTTAAACAATCTCGTAGCATCCCAACTGTGGCACCGTTTAACTGTTTTAGACCCCCCATCAGGATTGCTTGCCCAATTACAGAAAAAAATGGTAGATTTTTTTTGGGATGGGCTACACTGGGTGCCACAAGGGGTGCTATTTTTAACCAGAGAGGAGGGGGGACAGGGCCTCATCCACCTAGCCAGCCGGACAGCTACTTTTAGACTACAGTTTTTACAGAAATATCTTACAGGTCCTTCTGATCTTGTGTGGAGAGATGGGGCCAGCTGCATTCTCAGATGTGCAGATTTCCTGGGGTTGGATGCTGCTCTGTTTTTAATTGATTCTAAACTTTTAAAATTTGGTGGGCTACCTCCGTTTTATCAGGGTGTTTTTAAGTCTTGGGCCCTTTTTTACCGTAAAAGGTGCCCAAAGTCTAACTCTCTGTACTGGTTGTTGAGAGAACCGTTGATTCACAGAGCCATGCTGGACATCAGCAGCAATGTCACCCCCGGCCTGACGATGGCACTGCTCAAAACAAAGACTCTGTGCCTGCAGCAGCTGGTGGATGCAGTGGGGCCGGCGCTGGAGGACACCAGGGCCCTGAGCTCTCTTCTGGGCCTGCACTCTGTCCGGGTGACAGAGAGACTCCTAGAGCTATGGCGCCAGAGGCTCCCTGGGAAGGAGAAGAGCCTTCTAATGGATTATGGACAGGGAAAAGTCAAACCGGACCCTGCAGATCCCTTCCCCGAAATCTTCCTGAGCCCAGCTCTGGGGGAGCTCACCGGCCCCCTTTTGACTACAGCACAGTCTGAAAAGCTGACTCTGCACAAAGCTGAAAAAAAGACGTGGTACATGAGCTGCGTCAAGGCCATACACAAGGCCGGACTGAGCAACCGCCCCCCCACTGTGTGGTCAGAAAGATTGGGGACAGATGGAGTGAGCCCACAGTGGAGGATTTTATATAAACCTCCCCTAAAAAAAGCGGACAGCTGACCTCCAGTGGAGGATTTTACATGGTGCTATTGCCTCCAATGCTTTTATTTCTGTTCTTAATCCTGCTGTTCTTAATACCTGTCCTTTTTGTTGCCTTCGAGAGACTGTTTACCATGTTTTTACAGAGTGTAAGAGACTCACGAGTTTCTTCTCTCTTTTAACATTGGTTTTTAATCTCTTTGATGTGGCTTTTACTGAGAGGGTTTTTATCATGGGAACTAAATACAAAAAATAACAAAAAGAAAAGTGGCAGCTCCTCAATTACCTCTCAGGTGAAGCAAAAATGGCTATTTATATAAGCAGAAAGAACAGGGTAGAGAACAGAGAAGGACAAGAGGCTGAGGCAGTATGGCTGGTCAATATAAGGGCGAGACTCTGGCTAGATTTTAGATTTTATAAACACATTGGAGACTTGGACGCTTTTGAACAGCGATGGTGTTTTAACAATAATGTTTGTTCAGTTGTTGATGATGAGTTGGTTTTTACGCATGTTTTTATGGTTTAAACTGTCATTTTTTAAAACAAAACCAAAAAAGCATACTGGGTTTTTAATGCATTAGCACTTTTATTGGATTGAATTGTGAAAACTAAACCTGTGAAAATAAAGTGTTTTTGTAAAATCAAAAAATCTCTCTCTCTCTCTCTCTCTCTCTCTCTCTCTCTCTCTCTCTCTCTCTCTCTCTCTCTCTCCCCTATATTGCCATTGCATACCCTCAGAAACACTGTCCTTGAGGTTAAGATTAGGAGGTTTGGAATTCCTTTTTTTTTACTTTCTGCTAAGTAACATCACTGAAACGCCACAGGCCTGAGCTAATGACGCCTAATCAGGTGAATTGAAAGCACCTGGACGAACACAGGTTGGAGCACAAGCAGCAGCAGAAGAAAAGAGTTTAACACAGAAAAAACACTGGTTATTAACCTAAAAACAACGTTAGATTCATTGAGAAACTTCCACTCACAAGAAAAAAATGTTAAAATGCATTGAGAAAATTAAAGTAGAAATGATGGAATAGACGTGTGTATTCTTTTTGAAGTGGTCAAGCGTTTCTTCAAGTTTAAAACAAGAATTAGTGTTGTTCCAATACCAATTTGTATTTCTTTATTTATTTGTCTCGATACCGATACAATACCCAGTTGCAGAGTATTGGCCGTTACCATTACATGCCGATACCACAGTGTTACCTTTGTCTGACTACAACATTTTACTCAGAATTCTGTGAAAAAACAACTATAGAGCATAATGAATGAGTGATAAATACACATTTTAAAGAATTTTGTAAATAAGTGCAATTAAACCATATTTAGTGACTCCTGAAAAGATAATTTCTAGCTTTTATCATTTATGGTTATCTCCCTCCTGATGTGGGATTTTCAGTTCATGTTATAATCAAGATCATTTCTATCATCAATCAGTGTGTTTTTGTGTGTTTTTCATGTCATTTGGTGTATTTTGTTGTTGTCTGTCTATTCTATTTATTATTCAGTATATTTTTCTCTAATTTTGTGTGTTGTCTCATTGGTAGTATGTATTTATGTGGGAGATTTATAGAGTTGTCAATTATGGCCAAATGAGTATGTGTTTGAAGGTTGGATGTACAAAGAGATGTACATACTCTGTACTCTGTAGTGTTATAAAGAGGTTATAAAGGTCGTTTTGTGTACTTTTTGTACAAATTTTGCACAATTCATGGAAACGGCGGAGAAAGTGAACTCCGTGACCCGTGATTTAAAGGAACTTTGGGATCACAGTGTTAAGGCAAAATTATTAGCTTAATAATATATTTACTCATATATTTTTAATCCTTAAGCCTTGGGTAACTTTCCATTGTGTGATTCTCATGTCTTCAACTTTGCTTCTAGCTCTGGGTCAGGCCACCTTCTCCAAAGCACACGATATCTTCTCAAAACAACCACAAGGCCAGACGGATAGGCACCCTCTGTGTCACACATACACACCCCACACACATCCATTCATACACACAAACACATAAACGCACACACCTCCGTCTCCAAGACAATCAAGCAGATACCAGGGAACAGGCTGTTTGACCCAAGAAGAAAATGTCTTTTTCTTTCCGCCTGTCCCCACCTCCTCCACTCTGTCCTGTCTTTATCTCCCGGGGGGGGAGGAGGGAGGGGGAACTGAGAAGGGATATACGTGATGTGTCAGATTTTGTCTCTCTCTGTGTCCTCGGATCGCCTGGCCGGACGGTCACTAATTTTTGTTCCATCTTTGTACTTTTTTTTACTTAGTTTTATAATAAACCTTTTTTATAAAATCATCAATGCTTCGCCTGGACTCCATCACTCAACCAGAGCAATGAATCATGTCTCCAAATGAGGTCAACCACAAATCTTGCCGTAACAACAGGAATAATTTAAAATAACCTTGAAATATTAACTTAAATAATGTTTAGCAGTACAAAAACGTTTTTAATATTAACCTTTTTTAAACCCAAACAAAATGCGACACAGTGACGTCATAAACCGGTGACCTGGAACCGGAAGTAGCACGCTCAATACCACACCCGTTACCGAGAGGGAGCCATAATCTTAAAATTAAAATGAATGTTTTGCAACACCAAATTACTCCAAAATAACGGATGCACACACTTATAATGGTATTTGGAAGCCACTGACAAAGTTTCATTTTGAACAGACATCGCGCCAGGGAGATATTTGCTCCACAAACACACACACGCACGCATGCACGCAGACCTTTTTTGCATTTTAGTATGTGTGTGTGTGTTTTTGGCATTGTTTTGTATGTTTCTTGGATATTTTTGTGTATTTTGTACTGATCTTGTGTGTTTTTCTCTCATTTAGTGTGTCTTTGTTGTTGTTTTGTGTGTTGCTGGTAATAGTGTTTTTCTCTCTTAGTATGTGTGTTTTTTGTGTCATTTTGTGTATTTTGTCGTTGATTGTTCTTTCTGTAATTACGCATATTTTTCTCTTATTTTGTGTGTTTTTATTGTTGTTTTGTGAGTTGCTGGTATTATTTAGTATGAACACATATTATAAAAACCCATATTTTTAATGCTTTCATTTGTTAATTTTCCACTCTCTCTCTTTCTCTCAAGTACCCCTTGTAGTGTCATTGCGTACCCCTAGGGGTATAAGTACCACCATTTGAGAAACTGCATTATGGTAATGATAGGCCATGGGCCTGATGGATGATTTTATCTTTGTCACCTTCAACATGACAGAAAATATTCAGTAACAATAGATATTTACTTGTAAACATCTCTAAACCAAATCCATGCACCGATGGGTTTCCCGAGGCGCATCGTTGTCTTCTTTGGTGCTTTTTTGTCTGGATTAAAAACCTTGACGTTTGTGATGAGTAAGAAGATTCAGAGAGTGATGGATGCTGACTACAACTGACTAGTGTGGCTTCACCGTTGGATGTTTGGAAGTTAAAGATCTACAACAGAAGGAGGAGCTGTAGGAGGCTCAGAAAGAGGATCAGGAGGAGAAAAGGAAGAGAAAAAAGAGGAACTGATCTGAAATGTCCGACTACTTTATTCTGCTTCTGCTACTGCTTCAGTCTGACCAAAGAAAGAAAGAAAGAGGGAGAGAAAGATGTGTTTCCAGTTTGTGCTGCTGGTGATCGGCCTGAGCTGCTGCTGTGCAGGTAAAACATATTAACAATAGCTTTAGCACTGTGTTTAATTCTAAATAATTCATGTGCCCTATGTTTGCTGACTCCTTTAAAGAAAAGGGGGTTACACTGACTCCAAGGAATGATACTGACTCAAGAAAATCCCTCAGAGTCAGTATAACCCTCAGAGTCAGTTTAACCCGTAGAATTGTTTGGCTGTTTCTGCGTACAACATTCTGACTTGTATTTTCTCTGGAAATGCAGGTTTCCTAATTGTATATAATGTATCTTCTGTTCTCTTATTTAAAGTATTTTTACTGTCTCTCCAAAGTTGTTCAGGATAAGTGAACATTAGATCAGATTAATGCAGTTAATGCTAAAAAAAAAGTTTATTTATTGAGGTTTGATCTAAATGTAGAAAGTGATGAAACTGTAATTTTTGGTCTGGTTAATCACGTCTTGTATTATTTATTGTCTAATAGCAGAAACTGAACTATTGCTCAAACTGTTGTTAGTGTTAAAAATCACAGACACAAAAATATAATTTAGACCTTCAGAATCACCGCTAGCTTTTTCTATTTTACAAATTCTCATCGAGGCAAAACTTTCTTCAAAAGACTGTGAAAAAAACTGAATAAATGTCTTAGTTTGATAGAAATGCATGTAAATAATTTAGGGATTGGACAATCCACAGCTTGATTAAATCACCCAGATAAACCGATCAATAATCGAGCTAGTAGTGCGTTTAAACATGTTAGCTTATTTCATCTCCGGTACATTCACCACTTTTTCTTCTTTCCTCTGGAATAAAAAGAATGTTGATGGCAGGCGAGAAGCAGAAAACATACTTTTGAAGGAACGAGGAAACCAATGTAATGCTGCTAACGCTAAAGGAGAGAAAGATGAGAGAAAAACATGACAAACTTTTTGTTATCAGTTGTTACGTCCCTCTACAGTCCTCGTGAAACTATGCCAATACCAGTGACGTGCCGTGAGCATTAGGATTGGGTAGGCAGTGCATTGCACACCATTAAAGAAACATAAACAATTATTCAATACAGCCTCTATACTCTCTCAACAAGATATATCTCATGACACGGCAGCGCATCCATTGTTTGTGTTGGAAACACAGAAAAAATTACAAAAACAACTCAGAATAGCCAGTTCAGTGAGGCGCATCCACAAACCCAATCCTTTCTTTTGTACCCTTCACTGTGGAATGTACGAATAATTTTCTGACCTTTCCTTTGCTGAAGGTCTGGTAGCTCAGGCGTTGGTCTCCCATCATATAAAAGCTTCCTCAAAAAAAAGTAGTGTTATTCTGCCCACTAGCTAGAGAACGTAGCTGACCACACTGTATCAATTCACTAATGCACTGTGAACGTACGTATAGCATTTAGCATAGCACGGTTAAGGCCAAAGGCAGCGTAGTAATCGGCCTTTTTATGTAAATGGTTTTCATCTTGGGGAACTGACTGCACATACGCTAACACATATAAACTCAGGCTATGAGGCCAGAGCATAGAATGTAAAAAGAATGGACGAGACAAGCTCCTCCAAAAGTGAAGCTTTTTTTTTAGAGCTCCCCCTGCTGACTGGCTGCAGTATAGGTCATAAACCCCGCCTCCTCAATGTTAACGGATGGGATTTGGATTAAACTGTAAAGTTAAAATACTCGTCACATAATTTTTTTCCAAACCTAAACTCTGCTGTGATCATCAGTTAATATCACCACACAATGTGTTCAATTGCTCATTTTTCTGTGAAGTTTGTTTTAAATAACTTTTTTGAGGTTGAAATATGGGATTTGTTGTCATATATTACAATGATTGACAGCCAATGATTGGGCAATACGCTAAATACCAGGGCTCCCCCCGCACGACCCTACTGCGTAGACTCTGGCTCCAAATGGCGTCAAATTTGCTGGATGGCTGCGCCCCTAGCGCTGTATTTTGGCTTCAAGAATGTTGAGTGGGAACTATGGAGGACATCGCGCCCATTTTTTTTACAGTCTATGGGCCTTTGGGAGAGGGTGTGGCCTCCTCCTGCGTTACAGCGGAGTGAGACTTGTGCAGTGTCTCTGCAGTACCAGGAAATAGGGATGTTAAGTCATATAGGGATGTTAAGCATAAAATGCTGACACTATCAAACTTACAGGTACTGTAGGCTATTGGAAATTGAAAAAATAATGACAATTGTACTATAATTAAAACAATCAAAATATAAATTCACCCTTGGGAAGGCACTGCCTACCCTGACTGCACGTCACAAGCCAATACAGAGTGTTTGGTAAGGAATACAATGCCACCTCTAAAGTCAGTCAGACTTTGTTTGTCAGTAGTTTGGTTTTCTTATCTGCAGAATGATTAAACACAGGATGTGATGTTAAACCGTCCTTTGTATCAAAAGATGGTTTACCATTTGAGAGTGGTGTGGGAGCTGTGTCTCTGATATGGGAAGGATGTCAATTTTGGGATGCATCATCAGTAGAGTTCCTTTGAATCAGGGGGTGTTGCGGCCTTTTTAACCTTCATCAAAGGTGGCCAGCTACAGGGTGATCAAGCCTGATCTTGCATGCCATAATTGTTTCCCATTCCCTCTTATGTGCAGCTTTGGGCCACTTGACACTTGGTCAATGGCCTCTGATCTGTTTCTCCCTAGGAAGTGTCTGCTTTTTGATCTCTTTCTTGGTCAATGCTATTTTACTGCTCCCTCAAACATTATCTCTTTCCTTGATGGATTCTCAGCCTCCTGAGGTGGCTGTGGTGGCCTAGTGGTTAAGGACGCTGGGCTTGTAATCGGAGGGTTGCCGGTTCAAGCCTCACCTGGGCCATCACTATGGGATGTTGAGCAAGTCCCTTAACCCCGAACTGCTCCCCAGGTGCCGCAAAATGGCTGCCCACTGCTCCTCAGGGATGGGTTAAATGCAGAGGACAAATTCCATTAATGTAGTAGCGAAAGCCCCGATTTAATCTTTAATCTTAATCTAAGTGATGTTATTTTTTTTCCCAGCCACAGGTGCACACCTGTCCCATGCCCAGTAATGAGAAGCCTGGTTGTTTTATTGACGCAGTCCATGGGACTATGCTCAGACAAGACGAGCGCTCCTTAATCCACTTCAGAATATAGCTTGATTGCTGTGCGCATGGAAAACTGATCAAAGACGTGAGAATAAAAATCAATGGGGAAATGTAAACAATAACTTATTTGGAGCCAATATCTCTTGGATTGGTTGAGCCCTCGCTGAATGACTTTTATCAATGCCAGTCCAGGGTAAAAAAGTCTTGGTTTGTTTAAGCCAGTGTTTACTGCTCAGGATAAGGCTTGCTTTAGAAGTTTGGTTGGTAGATCACAGGTTTACTGTTTAGAGACATGAAGACGACAAAAAACCAGAAAACATACACCTTAAAGTGAGCTGCACACGTTTTGGTAATGAGATACACAGATGGGAGCAGCCTGCTCACTGAGTGCAACAATGGCCACGGTTGCATGTTTTTTTCATTCTCAATTAAATAATTCAGAATTAAAGTATTTTGCTCTGTGTTTACATCAAAATAGTCATTCTGAATTGAGGTTTACATGGAAGCATGTTTATTTGACTTTATTCCATTCTGCTTTCGGTCTGAGGGTTGGGAAGGCTTCTGATTGGACGTGATATATTCAGGTCTGTCGGGGGGAAAAAAACAAAACAATTTTCAAAAAAGACAAAAAGTAATTTTTAATCTTTAAGAAGATTACATTTTTATTCTGAATTAAAGGGGAATTAAAGCCCTCATGTAAATGTAGCCATATGCTCTTATGAAAATAACTGTAAGAAGCTGTGTGATATCAGCTGAAAACGCAGCTGAATCAGAATGAATTATTATCCCGATGAAACTTCCATAAAAAAAAGGAAAATCTTTGCTAAAACACCTATCAAAGTTTTATAAACTTTGATACATTGTTTGAAAGAATAATGCACATCAATGTAAAGCACTTTGAGTGCCTATGATAAAGCGCTATATAAAATCCATTATTAGAGATGTCTACTTCATTGGTTTTTTTTTTTTAAACTTTTTGTTAATATAGTAAAGTTAATTGTAGCAATGCATTATCAGAGAAGCAGTAATCATGGTCAAAATAACAAAGTGCATTAGATAATGATAAAGTGTCTCTTTAAAAAAGGACTTGTTCATTTTTTACTCTTTTAAAAACCAAGAATGGATTGTCAAATTTAAATAGCAAAATCTACAAGATTCTAGAACCACACATTTTACATCCAAAATGAAGACAATGCAACGCAATAAATTAAGTTCCTCAAAGTGAAAAATGCCAACTCAGCAGGTTTCATCTGAAGGGGAAATGACTTGTTTTTGGAAGGACTAGGCTCAAATTTTCAGTCTTCTCTTTTTTTCTCTATATTATTAAACTATAATTATCATGCAATTATTCCCAGTTAATCTGTTTACTATGTCTCAATGATAAACTTTTTATCGTTTTGTTTAAAATACTGGACTCTCAGCAATGAGGACTAAGCATTTTTCTCAGTTCCTCATTTTTTTTTATCAAAATGACCTTTAAAGAGAAGTTAGGGGTGGTTGTGTGTGTGTGCGTGTGCGTGTGCGTGTGCGTGTGTGTGTAGGGGCCGGGACACGAGCAGATGTTGTTTGTGTGAAGTGATATAAACAACATGTGGAAGACATTATGTAAAAGGTTTTGGGAAGAGATGTTCAAAATTAGCTTTTTGCCAATGTCTGATATTGTCCAACACATAATTTATGGTATTAAAAGATAGCAATATATACATAGACCACTCCCCCAACTTCATTTTAAGTCAAATTCTATATATATTTCTATGGAATTAACAGATTAAGCCTACTTTCAATGGGATGTCCCATTGGATGAATTCCACAACTGTACCTTTCAAAATTTAAACCACTAGAACCAAACTTGCCGCTGCGGGCTTAGGCCGGTGGTGTAATTGAAGATGCACACAAACAAATTGCTGACAAAAGACTATGGAAAGTAACCCCTTAAGGTCAACTCAGATTTCAGAAAAACACCTGTGCAAGATATTCCCAAATTGGAATGATAACTGTAAAAGCAATGCAAAACAGTGCAATCAAAAGTTTAAATAATATGTACAAGGACATTTCTACATTCTGTTTGGTTTTACCAGTCAGTAACACAAATCTTAAAACCAAAGAACACAATGTGCAAACAACACAATATATTTTTATATAAAATAGAACAAGAAATAAAACAAAATAAATATAAATATGGGCAGAAGATGAGCAGGTATAATTACATATTTTTAATATTAATATTCAATTAAGAGAAAACATGTACAGTGATTGTAAAGGGTGTGTTTCAAGTTTATTATACCTTTTTAAATTATTCTTAATTATTCTGTGTTGCCTGTCCAGAAAGCCGGCCCTGACTACAACTGAGTTATTGTAGTATGAACATGAGAGTACAAATATGTCCATCCTCGCTTGGCTTATTTTGTCAAAAACAGTTCAAATTTAGTTGTGTGTATTGGCTTGAAAACAAGATGAAAGCAGAGTATAAGGTGCAATATATTACAGCTGTTTTTAGCTGGCAATGTCCAGGCATTCCCATATGTGTTTTTGTTTTCAGTGTCTCCAAATGGTACATTTGGCACCACTATGGCTTGTCATACAGTTATGATCTTGGGTTCTATGGAAAGGTCACACTCAGGGACATGTTATTGTGCAATCCAATTCACCATCAGTGGCACAGTACCGTATAATCAGCATGTAGGAGATAACGTAAACTTTAGAAAAATACAATAGACGTTGATTAAGTTTATTTAAAATTCCAGTGCATTTTCAATATATAAAAATTCAATTGTCAAGGACCCAAATGGTTAACGATTACTGCGATTCTTGAAGTAAGACCACGTTATTGATCGGCCTTTTTGAATATTGTAGGAAAACAAACTGCTCTCTCTTGTTAAAGCTGCAGTATGTACGTGATTTTTTGGCTTAATTTTGTTAAAAATCCTTGCTAACCTTTGATCATATTGTAATTCAAGGTGTTCTGAGAGAACTGGACCTCTGCTCCTTTTCTTGGTTCTGTATTTCAGCTTTGGAAATCCAAGAGAGTGGTTGATTCCATACAAGTCTCACAATTCTACATACTGCAACTTTAAGTATTTTCTCCTAATAAAGTTTCTTATACTACTTACTCACATAGGGAGAGTTGCTGGTGCTTTAGTTTGGTGTTTTTTGCAAGAAAAAAAAACATTCATATTTCTCAAGAAAAGATTATATTTCATGCAGTGTACTACAGCAAATGTAGACATGCGGAAAATATATTAGCAGAAAAACAGATACTAATATTACCAACCATTATTACATTTTATGGCGGATAATCGGATATCGGCCAATAACGTCGCCCATCTCTAGTTTTAGGATTCATCTGCGTCCTGTAGTGTACATTAAATAATTACTAAGCAGACTCTGTGGGCATGTATCACTACTTGAAAAAACAAGCGTAAACTTCCGGTGACACCATGGTGAGAACCAAAGGCCAGAGACAAAGCTAAGTCAGAAAAACATAGAAAACTGTGACAACTATAGATAATTAAGGTCTTCAGTTTGGAAACCAACCTTTGAACAAAATGTCCCCCTCCTCGAGGAAAAAGGTGCCCGGAAAGCAGGGGACTCTGGAAGAAATGAGCGATAAAACACAGAGCTCGGACAGCGTTAGCCTGAGTGCTAGTAGCCACAAGGCGTGCGAGGCCGGATCTGTGATGATAGAGGAAATGAGAAAACTTTGCGAAGAAAATACCCAGGGGCACAAACAAACTTCTCAGACCCTTGAGCGCCTGGAAAAGGCGGTGACTGATATTAAAGAACAACTGGGTGATCATCAACAGAGGATTTACGAGCTGGAAGGCAGAGTGAGCGGAGTGGAAGACACAGAAGCAAGGCAGCAGCGGGTGCTACGTTACCTGCTTAAACGTGATAAACAACTCACGGATATATGTGACGACCTACAAAACAAGCTAAGAAGAATTAACTTTTGTATATTCCAAATACCAGAAATGAGTAAAGAAGGTGATGTGGTGGAGTTTGTAAAAGGCTTTTTGCCCAAAGTGCTGGAGCTGCCGATTAACTCAGACATTAAAATTGAAAGAGCGCACCGCTCGCTGCAGGCCAGAACAGTAACTACTGTAATATTGGCCATTACTGCACATTGTTACCATAGAGAGATCAGGTCACCACTCTCTGTCCCATCATCACGGGGGGTCACTTACAGATTGTGTCCTGTGTCTGACTGGAAATGTGCAAGTTCTGTTCTATGTTTTTAATGTTCTTATTTTGTTTTATCTGATACAGGTGGTGTATTTCACTGTATTTAATGTATCTATATTTATACATTTGCAGTTAAGAGTTAAAAATAAAGGTTGTTTACAGGTGCTAATGAATGGACAGGGCTGAGTTATATGAAACAATTCACATACAAGGACTTAATTTAATTATCTATAATATAAGGGAATAAACAGACCAATTAAAAGGAAAAAAGATACTGGGACAGTTGAAGAAAAAGCACTGCTCCATAGCCTCACGTACAGAAACAGAACACCAAAAACTTAATTAATGGTAGCACATAAATACATCAGGATGGTGCGGTCGGGCATGGCGGAGTGGGGGTCTTGGGTGGGGTATTGCTGGGGGCTCTCTTTGCGGGGGGTCTCCGGGCGGTGTAGGCCTGGCGAGGCATGGGGGTGCCACTTCTCTTTGGGTGTGGCCTGATGCTTGTCTTGGGGGTGGTGCGGTGGATGTTGGTGGGGGGCCTTGATTACACAACACAATAAGCACAATATGCACAACTACAACTTCACATCTCACTTTACAATAATCAACTCTTCCCCACCCTTCCATTTTCTACCTTGAATCTCTCCTCCCTGCTCCCTTTTTTTTCAAAAAGCTCACATCTGATAGCAGACAATAGGGAAGGTATTTTTATTATTGGTGGGGACTTGAATTGTGTCCTGAATAATAAGTCAGACAAATCACCAATATCCTCAAGACCTCAAACCAGGATGTCTAAAAGTCTATCATATTGTATGTTGAAGGAAGTAGGTTTGAAAGATGCCATCTTCACCCAAATGAGAGAGATTTCACTTTCATGTTGCAAGTGCATGGGAGTTACTCACGGTTAGATCACTTTTTAGTTTAAAAAAAAAAAAGACATACACCGTGTTAAATATGTGTGATTGGCTCAGTAACCATTTCAGATAAACTTAAAGAAAATAAAACCAAGGTAGATGAGATATTAACATATAAGGCAGAGGGTGCCCTCAGGTTCATTGATAAGTAATACTTTGAACTGGGAAACAAGGCCAGCAGGTTATTATCATTTCAATTACAGAGGGCACAAGTGAGTCGTATAGTTCCTAAAATTAAACAACCTCATTCTAATCATGTTGAAACAAACCCAAAAACAATATCAAATGCTTTTGATAAATATTGTGAATTTCTTTAAAACTCTTAAGTTGGCCAAACTGACTGCTGATGAAACCTCTGCGTTAGTAGAACCAATTAAAGAAATAGAAATTAAAGAAACAATAGTTCAATTAAAAAACAAAAAGTGTTCATTCTGGGTAAAAAAGGCCTTTAGATATTCAACGTTCAAGAAAATGAGTCAGAGTTTGAACAAAAACTCAAACGGTTTCAGTTCCATCTTCAGGTTTTTCTCTGATTGTGAAACATCCTGTCCATCTGTTAGTGTTGGGGTTTCGATTGCAGTTGATGAAAGCTTTGTAGACCACCAAATACCCCTAGTCTAAAAAAGACCTAATTATTGATTACATAAATAATTAAAATTATATACAACTAATACATATATAAATAATCCTAATATGAACCCATTAACTCTAACTAACAATAGTCTGGGTAAGGTGTAAACCAAGGGTGCCCAACTCCTGTCCTGGAGAGCTCCTGCCCTGCTTGTTTTAGATGTCTCCCTGCTAGAACATCCATCCATCCTTACTTGCTCCTTATTTCATGGTCGCTGGGGTCTGCTGGTGCTTATCTCCAGCTCTCATTGAGCGTTTAGCAAGGCACCTATCCATCACAAGGCAACACAAAGACACACAGACAACTATTCACTCACATTAACGCCTACAGACAATTTAGTCATGTTTTTGGATTCTGTGAGGAAGCCGGAGTACCCAGAGAAAACCCACGCAAGTGCAGGGAAAACATGCAAACTCCACACAGAAAGTACGCAAGTGTCCACCTCGGGACCAGGACCTTCTGAGGCAAACATGCTAACCACTAAGCCATCATGCACCCGCCTGCTATAACACCTTAATTTAATCTTCGTGTGATCATAAAGTCTAATAACTAGTCATTACAACCAGCTATGGTGGACCAGGAGAGCATCTAAAACATGCAGGACAGCAGCTCTCCAAGAAGGAACCCGTGTTATGAACCAAAAGCTCTGGTAGAGACTTCTCTGGACAGACAAATAGAAATGAGAAGAAGAGGATCTCATGGTCAAAAACAGGCACATTGTAAGAGCATGTTGAAATTCTTTCCCAGCATTTAACAATAAAGCAGCAACTAATTGCCGTGCTTCGAGCATCTGTAGCTGGGTGTCCATTACAGGTTTTAGCAAAATAAAGTAGTAGGAATATAATTGCGCTTTGAACATGTTTCCATTGAACGGCAGGAGCCTCGTAACTTCTGTGAAATCTCATCCCGTGAGACTTCGCTGCAGGAAGACGGACGCTCAGAACCTCCTAATAACACCCCGTATTCCTTTGTTGTTTCACGTCTAATGTGGCAGCAATAATTTTGAAGTATAACGCTAACAAATGTCTCGGTCTTCTCTTCTGTCCACATGTACTGCGTCATGTTTTCTCAGAGAGAAGTGGTCATGTGACCCGGTACGTCACGTTCTGTGATGTGTGTTTGCAGAAAAAGTGTTTCTATAGTGCTTTTGCAACACATTTAAATATTGAAACGTCTGAAATTCCTCCTCATGAAAACTGTTTAGACATATTTGATGATGTTTCCATTACCAGTTTTTATTGCGCTATTTAGATTTTGTGCATTTTCAAGGGTAATGGAAACGCAGCTTATGAGACATTCCAGATATCAATTAGTCTCTTCACCTTTGTGTTGCTCCAGATTTTTTTCATTTCAATAGCCTTTATTTAGTCAGCAGGATCCCACTGAGATAAACAAACTCTTTTACAGGTGTGTCCTGGCAGCAGTACATAAAATAAGTTTACAGTGTCAAAAAAATACTAAAATGTTCTAAAAACAAATAAATAGCACAGAAGACAAGTACATGAAAAACAATAAAAAGTACAGTCACAGACTAAGAGCTTATGAAAGATAAAACTATAAAAGCCACCAAATAGTTGCAAACACGTAATGTTCAACTCTCAATGTCGTTTTTTTGTTTCACACTATTGCCAGTTGTCCTGCTTACCCACAATGCCGTGTGTGTTTGTGTTCACAGCACACTGGAATCGCTGTAAACTTTGATTGGATAAACTCCAATTCCAAAAAAAAACAAACGCTCTAGATTTGACCTGCCTGATCCGCTCTAGACTCAGTGTTCACACTAGCCTACTCCTGCACACTTGAAAAACATAATAATGTAATGTCATATACAATGTAGCCCTACAGTGAAATTTGTTTTTGAATTTTAACTATCCTGCTAAGGAATGATATATATTAAAAAAAAAAAAAAAAATCTGTAAGCACATAATAAAAAATATTATTTAGAATTATCACTAGATTTATTTAATTAGCCTACTGGCATTTTCTGTCACCCATTATCTGTGAAATACAACTCTAATGAGAACGGTTAGGTTAAGATGATGAATAGAACTAATGTTATGTTTGGCTTAATTTGAGAGAGTCTGAGTTTCCACGCAAGAGTTATCCAGCAATTAAATGGAAACTAAATTGTCTGCTTTTGTTCCCTTTTCCATTTATTGAAATTAAGTTTTGTTAGATTAATTCCACTGGGTTAAACGATATCCAATCATTATTCCATTATTCCTAAGCCGCACACTGGTCACCAGACTGGCTTGATAACACAACAATAAGCACAATATACACAACCACAATTTCACATCACATCACTTGAAACTTATTGACTATTCCCCACCCATTCGTTTTCCTATCTTGTATCCCTCCTCCCTGTTAACTCCCCCCCCCCCCCCCCACCCCCCTCACCCTGGTGTAACACTGCCCTCTCATTTTTACATCCTCCCTTTAATAAAGTATTTACCCTTCCCTAGGGAGGGCTGGTGATGGTCACAATTATGCAATGAAATAAATTCATTTATTTAATTGCAATAATAAAATATGCATTGCTGTTAAAAGATTGCACTTCTTGTAGTGTTAACCTTCAACAGCATGTGCAGACAAGGAAAAAAAAAAAAAAAAAAAAAAAAAAAAAGTAACCAGTCCCACTCATGGGTTGGTAACATCAAAGCAGTTTAATGTTGGTTTTGTTTGACCTGATGATGTTTATTCTATATTCTCCCCAGTCACTCTCAGCCCTCTGTCAATGCATCTGAACTCTCGCCCTCTCAAAGACGGATCTGATGTGATTCTGAGAGCCGGCTCAGCCTTCAACCTTAGTTGCCATGGCAACACAAACTTCAGTTTATCCAGCACGGCGTGGAACAGACTGACCAACAGGCGATTCCTGGCAGTGAGGACGTCTACACCCAGACACACGGGGACGTACAGGTGTAGCTACACGGACCTGAGCACCTGGATCCACCTGTACGTCACAGGTACGAGAAAAAACTCCTACAGTCATTACTATTTATTAATAGTAGTTTTATTATCTATATTATTATCATTGTGAATTTTGGGGTTGATTAGTCAGACAAGACAATTTCACAATCCTGCAAAATTTGGTATTGATCCAATATCAAGTAAATCTCGGCCGAGTGTCATTGTCGATATTGTTCTGATACCAGGGCCATCTGGCCATTGACCCAAAGTGGGCCGGTCTGGTCCGCTGCATAGTGTTTTTTTTTTTATATGAGCGAGTGGAGGCAGACATAGTAACAAAATGGTCCAAAAGTGGCCAAAACACGGCAAGAAAAGAGTGAAAAATGACTAAAATGGGCGAAAAGCAGTCAAGAGTGGCCAAAAAATGGGCAAATGAAGAAGAACCAGGTGGTATTTAAAGGGTTGCTTAAATGAGCAAAATGTGGCAAACAATAGTGAAAAAAGACCAACATTTGGAACAAAAAGAGACAAAATGGAGGGAGAAAATTAAACAAGTGGTATTAATTGGGCAAAAGTTAGCTTATTTGGGCAAAAAGTGGCCAAAAAATGTAAGAAAAAACACAAATTGTGCGGGGTAATGAGCCCATTTATATATTGGTATGTGCCAATGATTTGGTAGCACCAACCGTGGCCCGGCCTAAAAAAAGTTGCTAAATGGAAAAGGGTAACAAGGGGTTAAAACGTTTCTGGGGGAATAATAATTAAAATGAAGACATAAAGAGCCAATGTTTCCCATTATAAACTAAAAGAGAAAAACACTGGGAGTTCACAGACCTCTACCAAGCAGCTCAAGCACGGTAAACTCCATTACCATGACTACCTGTCAACATTGAGCTGTTGACTCTGAGAGAACCTATGACATCATCACAACTTCCATAGTGTGGAGGGGAAAATGAATGGGATATATATCTACAAGTATATATTCTTTTGGTAGCCAGAAAATCACCAAAATCACCTGTTCCTTGTCCCATTTATTGATTTTCCAGAAAATTTCATCCAAATCCATTAAAAACTTTTCAAGTTATCTCGCTAACTGACAGACAGACTGACAGACAGATTGACAGATAAATGGAGGGTAAAACATATCCTTACTGCTCATCGCTCTCTTGGCGAAGGTAATAATAACTTCTACATGGCTGGTCTACAAAATGCCAGTAATAATAGTAACCTTCACCCCCCATTTATTTTTGGTAATAAATCTTGCCACGGTTCCCTTGCATGCAATAAACATCTCATGTATAAACTTAAAAAGGAAGTGAGAAAATCTTGCACAATTGGAACATAATATATTTTCCACAGAGGCATCTGTATAAAATAAAAGGTTTCCGGCTCTAAGTATAGCTACATTTATGAACTCTGTGCCATGAAATATGCCATGTGGGTAACAACTTAATAGGTAGAAACCACAACCTGAACCCAAGAAAGTGGCTGAGCTTTGATCAGAAATAGTACGACTAACAACATATGGATTATGTTCAATGTGCCTTGAAATAAAAATAAAAAAAATGTACTCAGTAATGGTAGAAATGTAACAAATTACTTCTTTTAAAACATACTGAAGTAAAACTATATTAGAAAGTGATTAGAAATATACAAAAAAAGTATTCATAAAAGCAACTAAATTACAGTAACATGAGTACTTGTAATCTGTTACTTTCACCTCTGGTTTTATGAGTATGGTAAAAAAAAAACACTCATTTAGTTTTTGGTGCTCATCATCCACTTGGCAAGAGATCGATCAATATCTATACCAACCTTGGTATGTATATTCATATTGATCCATCATCCACTAGCTCTCATTGTGATTCTTTGACCATGGTTAACAAACAGGATGTGACCTCATCGGGGCATTAACAGGTCATGTGACCTCACTAACATCTCCTCGGGGCAACACCTTTTGGGGAAACTTTTTTAGCATCATTGATTGGGCGACGGCTTGGACATTGCCTTAAAAATGTTGTGTAGCAACAGGATTAAAGAAAATCACAGTAAAATCCTACACAATATTTATTCAACCAATCTGTATTATTCCAAATTTTTATATACAGACATTAAATGCACTTTTTATTACTGTATTCATTCAATTGGTTTCTGGGCTCAAATGGAAAATTACTTACAGCGCAGAATGAATAATATTCAATTTAATTGTAAATGTATTATTATGTGCTTTGGACATAAGAAAAACAAAGTTGATTTCATTGTAAACATGTTAATTTTATTTATGGTAAATTCTACATACACAAGTGTAAATTCAACAAATCTTGTCCCTTTTTGTAAACTTTCTGTGTGAATGTAAAGAATATATCGAGACTTTGTCCATTATTCATACAAAAAAGCATCAAAACTGTAACAATATTTTTGAAGTGGAATAATAATTTATCCCTTTTTATTTATTTTATTTCAACTGTGTATTTATGATTATTGCTTGTTCCCTTTCTGTATATTTGTATAGTGTGTACTTCTGACTTGTTGTATTTTTGTATTTTTCCCCAAAAAACCAACCTCATGCACTAACATCTCCGTCTTGTCAGACTCCACAGACGTGTCCAGTGTGTTTGTCAGCTCAGTGCGGTACTTCTTCAGTCTGCCGGAGGGCAAGGACTTCCTGATTAAATGTCTACTGACCGACCCGTCAGTTACAAACCTCACGCTGCAATCGGAGACCGTGGGGCGGGGCCTTCCACCTGGCATGAATGTGACCTTTGATCCAAGAAGGGGAGCCCTTATTCATAAGCCAGAGATGAGGTTCAGCGGAAAATATGTGTGTTCGGGCCTGAAAGACGGGAAACGCGTGGCCTCCAAACCAGTTCAACTATATGTTTACAGTGAGACACTGTGTGTTTGTCTCTCCCAAATGTTTCTGTCCATCTCAAAACGTCTTCTGACTTTTCTCTTCTCACCTGTGACAGCCGTCAGTAATTGAACAGGGAGGGAATGAGCTGATACACGTCAGGGATGGAGATGATGTCTTACTTTTAAAACTGAAGAACAGCACTGAGCTAAACCTGAACTCACTTTTAAATTAAAAAAAAAAAAAAAACAACAAAAAATAACAGAAAGGGACAGAGCTAAAACAAAAAATACACACACACACACAAGGTGTAAGGTTAGGTTTTTTTCTACCTTCTTCCCGGATCTTTAATTCATTCAGTGCCGTTGACGTAATATTATGTCAATTGCGTTTTTCCACAGAAGTTGCTAGGATACACTGTGAATAAAAGGCTTCTCTGTTGATGTAATGACCACCTGGTGCCCTAAAGGTGGCAGCAACACACCTTTGGATGAGAGATTAGCCACTGATGCTACAATTAGCAAAGGAGGGAAAAGCAGGAACGAGGGAGATTATGGTGTTATGAAGTGATATTGTGAAGTATCCAGCAGCTCACAGCACCACATACTAACACAGAACATGTGTGGACCTGAGTGGATTATTGATCATGTAAAAATTGCTTCAAAGTCACTGACAGATTTTTATAGAAAAAGCCTGTTTTCTCAGCTTTTTGCTATGAAACTGGCGACTTATGTCAAACTTGCTCTATTCAACTGCTGATTACGGAAGAAAGAAACAAGCTTCAAACAAATGATGTTTTTTCTGATGAAAGTGGAGACTTAAATCTTTCAAAATCTGGTCTCAGATTTCAGATAGTCATAGTACAAAATATGTTAAAATCAGTCAAAATGCTCTAACACGGCTGGCACTGAGGGGGGTAGAAATTCTGAAAATGGCTGGCACTGAATGAGTTAACATGAACAGCTAAGAGGAAAGATGACAGGATTTGGTCTCTTTCAATGTGGTTTATTCTAGTTACAGCAACAATGAAAGTTTAGCAGACTTGGCACACATGCAGGTGGCCGTAGTAAAGTGTCTGTGGATGAGTCTGAACATTCCTTCCTATCTCCTTTCCTATCCACTTCTCCCTAACCCCCGGAAGTGTTTAAGTGATAAGGACTGTTCCAATTCTCTAAAAGCTAAAGGAAAGGAGGCTCAATGCTTCCTTTATAACCTCCTTTAGCCTAGGAAACACTGATACATCCTTTACCAAAGGAGACCAGATAATGCTGCCACAATTTCATGCGACGACAACATTTAAAAGGATTCGCTTATCAGAGCGTTCACGGAAATGAATGAAGAGAAACATAATTTTATTCAACATACTGTATTTAAATCACCTAGGAATGCTTTATGCAGTTGTGCATTTGTATGCCTACAATGTTATGTAGGCCTGTATCTTGCATAAATGTCACAATTTCATTAAATTTTACATATTTTGGTTAGTGAGTGGAAGGTGAGTGTGAAATGTGATGTTCTTTTAGTTTCACTTTTGATCCTCGTAGCCTGGTAGCCTCTTTTTCTTTGATTTACATTCAAAATGTGTGATCTTTGAAATTCTATCAGTGGTTAGAGGCACAGGGGAAAGTGTTAGAAATTTGCTTTTAGTCCATTTTCAGAAATTTGTAGTTTTTTCACCACAGCAGACGTCACTAACCTTCGCGGCCGTCTGATTATGACGTCACCTAGTGGAAGTGCGTCTGTTTGTCAAAACAAATGTGATGGCCTTTCCCTAACTTCTTTAGGAAGTCTCCAAACATCTGTCCTAAACCCTGTGACATCTTCCACAGGGTTAAGGAAAAGTGGATAGGAAAGGAGATAGGAGGGACTATACAGACGCAGCCTTCATTTCTTAATTATGTTCACCTGTTTGTCATTTGTCCGACCCTTCCTCAGCTGTCCTCCTCTGTCTCACCCCTCCTTTTCTGTCCTTTCCCTGTCCTCACGTGACTGACCTTTGTGTTTGTTTTACTCGTCCTTGAACAGAAAAGCTTGGATGTCCATCTGTGTCCATCAGACAGAAGGAATATGTGCGTCTGGTAGGTGAGCGCTTTGAAGCCACCTGTGTGAGCAGTAACCCCTCCCACCTGTATAACCTCACCTGGACACACCCCCATCTACAGGTGAGAGCTCAGGCTTTCAGGTGTCAATGGCCCTGGTAGGATGCTTTCTGATTGGTCCCTGGGTTTGTTCCAGCATCTGAATGTCACCGTCGTTCGTCGCAACACCAACGCTCACCTTTACATGAACAGCACGGTGATAGTGGACGTGGTCAGCAGGAGACACCATGGCGTTTACACCTGTACAGCTGTCAGTGAGTTTGGATTTTCCCAGACAATGACCCGGCTTCATGTGCTCGGTAGGTGGATCCAAACCAATCAGATGAAAGATGCTTCCTCCTAATGATGAGCTCTGTGCTCCTTAGAGCGGCCGTACCTGAGGACACACCTGCAGCTCACCTGGACCACACATGCTAACAGCAGCGCACACTCACAGCAAATCAGCCCAAACAGCAGCGTGCTGATAGCTAACATTAGCAATGCAGAGGCTAGCAGGGCTAATGTTAGCAGCAGCAGTGTGGAGGTTGTTGAGGGCGAAGACCTGATGATGACCTTTGTGATTGAGGCTTATCCTCCAATCAGAAGCCAGCAGTGGACCTTGCCAGCACACCTGGATACTCAACACATCCTCATACAGCAGAAAAAACAGGCTGCCAGCGATATAAGGTAAAATAATGAAAAATAAACCTACAGGCTGTGTTCGAAGTATAACACTCCATACTGTACGCTACAAAGTCATTGAGTATATACTCTCTACTATATACTTTAAGTAGGATTAGTATCTAGGGCAGCTTTCTGTAATTCGGTGCCCAAGGCAAGAGTGGGCTTTAAGTTTAAATAGAATATAAAAGTTCCAGTGCAACAAAATTTCTACTTTCTTAAAACCAAAGAACACAATGTGCAAACAACACAATAGACTTATATAGAATAGAACAATAATTACTACATATGCAAAAAGGCAATGCAATGAGGGAGGTAAAATATATCAAAGAAAATGTGATAAAATAGCATAAATATTGGCAGAGGATTGTTTTTAAGCAACAAATAAAGAGCAGGCAATGTTAAATGATCTCCAATGTTGTTAAAAACTTCACACGTCTGGACCTCCAGCTGTAAAGGCATCTATGGTTTCATCAAATGAAATTTGCTTCAACGCTTCATTAATGTGAGTCCATTGAGCAAGGCATTCCTGAGATATTGTTGATCTCAAATGCAATTATCAGTGCTCTCCACATACTGGGATACCTGTAGTTAACGTTGTCCCACACCTCTGCGTTTTTACTTCTCCTTTCTTTGTTTTCTGAATGCTGCACCTGATAGCTTGGATATCCTTTTCATTATAGAAGCAAAAATGATAACTCAACCGCGTTCCTCTGTATGAATTTTACAAACCGCATATGCACTGCCCCTCCCCCACTTCACCTTCAACTGCAGGCAGCAGCAGGTCAGTCAGCCATGGTAGTAGATCAGCAGGTACAGTTAAAGATTTGTTATATTAATATTCAATTAAGAGAAAGCATGTACAGTGATTGTAAAGGATGTTCTTCACATTTATGATCCATTTTTAAATTGATTTAGGGGTTGCAATATGGCACCCCTCCACCATATGGCACAATAGAAGATCGCATGGGTTGCCCAGCTGCAAGGCCGGCCATGATCAGGATGATGAAGTATACTTCCAAGTTTCCCAAGATGCATTTGGAACCTACAACAAAAACCTGAAGCATACAAGGGCTAAATATCTCTGATGATTCTTTATTTATTTTATTTTTTTATTTAAGTAGGGACAGTACATATTAATGAAAAATGTAAATATGCCAGATTATAGCCAATGGCTAATTTCCATCTGTTGTCCCTAGACAGGCTGATGTAATAAAATGTCACACTTAACAATGAGACATGGAGAGACATAAAACAATATACAAAAGGATTACATACAGGACAAAGATCATAGGGATCATAAAATACAGTAACTTTTCATTTAAATGGAACACTGGGATCAGAACAACTACACTCTCAAGAGAACAGACAGGATGCTGTAGGGCGATAAAATGACGGGAAAGAAAAGCAGTTCACTTCCACATACTCAGAGTTGGTCAGTCACAGGAGTGCATACAATAAATTTACATTATTGAGTTTCATTAACATAATAATTTATTTAAAGTGCCACTGTGCATTGCAAATAGCCCTGAATTGCCTTTTAATAAAAAAAATATATAAAAATATTAAAAGTATATATATATATATATATATATATATATATATATATATATATATATATATATTTAAAGTGCTATCGTGCATTGCACACAGCCCTAACGTGCTTCCTTTTCTAATTTTGTTTATTTAAAGTTTATAATTTTGTTTATTTAAAGTTTATAATTTTGTTTATTTAAAGATTCTCCACCTTTGAAAGTTCTGAAAACACGAGTGAGAAAGTGACCAAGTAGAATATCAACATGTTCACATTTGATCCATAAAACTCAAGTATACACTTTTCATTTCTACATTTCAGATATTCCATAATGTCCACCATTTACTACTGACAAACTTCCAGTTCATTTTAGCCCTATTTACAAAAGTGTTAAAAACTAATGAAAGACAAGAAGAGTAGCTTTTTTATGGAAAGGGAATGTTTGATTTTTAGCTTTAAACTGGTCCCAGAATGATTTCACATTCGCAATGCATCGTGGGGCAGTTGAGTATGACTAGTGTGCTCACCGTGCAAAATGTCTGAATATAGTATATATTTTTTCACACTAATGTTTAATGAGAACACACTCTTTTTTGTTTGTTTGTTTGTTTTATTTGATTTTTGAAGCAGTTTCAACCAAAAGTATTTTTTTATTTATATTCTCACTGTTGAAAGTTTTTTTCCTAATTAAAGATTTTTAGGGAGTGGCACTTAAAGGAGGTGCTACTGTCAAATCTTGCTAGCTCTCTAATATTGCAGACTATACCTTAAAGTATTGAGCACAGCTGAAACTTTATGTTCTATACTTTTTTTTTGTTGTTGTTATTTTCATCCAAAATATGTGACAGAGAAAAAAAACTTGATTTATTTGTCGGTACTTGTGTCATTTTTCGATTGTTGCAGGTCTGAGTTGAGTCTGCTGTTAAGGCGGGTGCATCTAAAAGATCAAGGTCACTATTTCTTTCATTTTTCCAATGTGATGTTGAACGTCTCACACAGGATCGACCTCCGAATCTACCGTAAGAACCTTCATTTTTTGTTTTCTTCCAATGAAGATCTGGTATTGGTTCACTGTCTGTGTCTGTCACCACACTCTGGTTCTGATTCTTCAGGTTCCCCATCTGTCTCCATTACATTGGATAACAACACTCTGACCTGCATAAGTTCAGGATTTCCTCCCCCAACAGTGCTGTGGTTCCACTGCCCTGGACTCCAGCACACGTCAGTATTGTCAAGTGAATACACAAAGAGCTTGTGAGAAGGGACTGCAGAACCACGTATCAGTAGTTTTCTTACTATGGAGCATATATTTTGCACTGAGATGACTTTGTTGTAATTTGCGCTATATAAATACAGTTGAGTTGAGTTGAGTTTTGGTAACACTTTACTTGAAGTTTTATACACAAGGCTGACATTACGCTGTCATTAGCATGAATAAGGTGTAATGAAGGCTGTCATTCACTGAAGTGTCGTTCACTAAATTATGACACCTTTGGACCTATGTTGGCATTTTTCGGTTAGGTGGAGGGATCTATTGGGGTTAAGTTAGGTTAGGGTTAAAGGTTAGGTATAGGGATGGACATGTTTAAAGGCACGAGCTACAGGAACCCCTTCCCCCTCCCTATAACAGTAGATTTAAAATAGAAAAGTTATAGAGTAGGGCTCGGGGGTATCTGGAGTTAGGGTTAGGCGTGGAGAAGGGAAGATTAGGGTTAAGGTAAGGAAAAATTGGTTAGGGTTAGGGTGAGGGAAAGTGGGTTAGGGTTAGGTGTGGGGAAGGGGAGGTTAGGGTTAGGGAAAGTGGGTTAGGGCTAGGGTTTAGGAAGAATGGGTAAGGTGTAAGAACCTAGAGTAATTGAAGGTGGGGATAAACTGCTTTTATCATATTTACTGTAAAACCAACTTAAAACAAATTGTGATATATACATATATACATGCAGTTGGGACCACCATTTAAAAATCCAAGTTCACCCATCCACCCCTATAATGAAAGTAATTATAAATAAATAAGTTATGAGTTAAATAAATTAAAATAAATTAATAACAGGTTAATATTAGGGGTTAGGGTAACGAACAACACTTAATGACAGCTTATTCATGCTAATGACAGGTGTCATGTCATAATAATGACAGCATAATATCAGCCTTATGTATAAAACTTCAAGTAAAGTCTTACCGTAGTTTTTAACTTTTTCTGTCATGCAGGTGTACAAACGTCTCGGCATATCAGGTATCTGCCACACCGTGGACAATACAGGAGGAGAGCAATGAGGCGGAGCTTCGGAGTCACATTCACCTGCCTACAGACGAGGTCACTGTAGAGTGTGTCGCCTCCAACCTAATGGGAGAGTCAAGAAAAGTGTTTAAAGCTCGTACGTAACACAAGCAAAGATTTGATCAGAACGACTAACAGATGTACTGATTAACTCAACAGCCAATCGTTGCGTTCTTTCAGGTCGTCCAAACCCTCAGACCATCTTTACGCTTCCTCTTATTGGAGCTCTGACTGTGGTGGCTGTTCTCCTCCTACTCCTATCGGTTGTCTTTCACAGGTGCAGACAGGTATGTCACTCACATGAGCCCTCTGGTTGGTCACCTGTCCAGTCATCAGATGCTGTTCCAACTGTTCCTTTCTACAGAGACCAAAGTACGAGATCCGCTGGAAGATCATCGAGAGTTCCGATGGGAACAATTACACCTTTGTTGACCCTTCACAGCTGCCTTACAACCACAAGTGGGAGTTTCCCAGGGACAAGCTTCGCCTTGGTACAGTTACTATGACAACAATAGAAAATGTGACGTTGGCAGCTGGCTTATGTTTTGAACCTTCTGGTTCCTAGGTGCCGTGTTGGGTTCAGGGGCGTTTGGAAAGGTTGTTGAGGCAGCAGCATATGGCCTGGAGACTGACAACAAGGTGACCAAAGTCGCTGTGAAGATGTTGAAACGTAAGTTTTTCATCCTTGACAACATGAAGACCTCTTATTCCTCTATTTTACTCAATAAAACCATTAGAAAACATTCAGATTTGATCAAACAGGCAGCCTTTTTGTTACTGTAAGGGGCAGTAAAACCCATATCAACACAACATGTGGGTACATTCATGTTTACCATTATTCTTTATGGTTAATTACTTCCTAACTTTTCCTCTGATGAAACCCTGGACAACAAAAGGGAACTAAACAACAAATGGCTTCTCCCTTTAATGTTTCTGCACTCATTATTTAGAAGATAGAACATCTTCCAACAAAATATTCTTCTTGGCAGCAACACAAAATTCCACATTATTCCAAAAAAACCTTCTTGATATCCACTGACTTTCAATTTTTAAATAAGTTAAATCCTTAATAGCAGCAGCCCTTTATTGGTATTGGCAAGTTTGTTAAACTTATATAAATGTACCACAGCAAGTTTATTAAACTGATATAAACAATGACTTACTTGAACAATGTACATATTTGACAAATAATAGTAATATAATCTGACATAAAGCTTTTATAAACAAATCAATTCAGCATCTTTTTTGGATTTTGACAGTTCCTCTGTTAACCAAACAAGCAATAATCATACTAGGAAGTAGAACGAGGTATATTTGCTCCAAATCAATTATTAATCACGGTATGATCTTTAAATCTAAAAGATAGTGCGCTCACGTCTCACCCTAGATTGATGTTTTCAGCTGCTTCCTGATTGGCTGACATTTTGTTTAAAGGTGGACTTGTTCGGGGTCTGGCTTGTTGTTTTGCCCACACAAAGTAATGAAATAAAACATGTACAGTAGGTGGCTATATGCACCTATTCAAGTTGTTTGCAACACGCCAATAACCAAGAAAGAAGAAAGTGTTGTCCACGGGGATTTGAGTAAACTTATTGATCATTAAAAATAATTGCATTTTATAAAATAATTTGTCATTGAAGGGTATGAAGTCAAGTCTTCCTGGGTCAACAAGCTCAAGTCTGAGTTAAGTCATGTGTCATTTGTGTTCAAGTCTATGTTGAGCTGCAAGTCCTTTGTGATTTTGTCAAGTCTAAAGTCATTACATTTGTGACTCAAGTCCAAGTCATGTAACCTGAGTCCACATCTCTGCAGACCAATGATGCATTTCCACCTGTAGTTCATGTAATTATCTATCTACCATCCTCTACAGTAGTATGTACTGTATATACTCATAAAGACAAGAACACAAATAGCAGGTGGTCATCCACAGATTAGCTTCTATGTTTTTGCATTTCCACAGCGAGTGCCCACTCTGAGGAGCGAGAAGCTCTGATGTGTGAGCTGAAGATCCTGAGCCACCTTGGTTACCATGACAACATAGTCAACCTGCTGGGAGCGTGCACTCTTGGAGGTGACAACCAATCACTGACTGGCAACAGCAGCTCATCAGTCATGCTGTAGTCTGACCTCTGACCCTCCACAGGCCCCATGCTGATGATAACGGAATACTGTTGCCATGGTGACCTGCTCAATTTCCTCCGGACTCACGCTCACAACTTTGTCACATCTGAGCTCAACGTCAATCAAACTGAGTACAAGGTTTTTTACAAGAACATCCAGGAGCAACAGGCTCGTGTCCGCAGGTCAGAAAGAGATTTTTGTCTGTGTGTGTGTGTGTGTGTGTGTGTGTGTGTGTGTGTGTGTGTGTGTGTGTGTGTGTGTGTGTGTGTGTGTGTGTGTGTGGTGCTGATAGTAAAGTTGCTCATGCTAAAACAAACAGCAACTTTTTCAACATTTAGCAACATAAAAATAAATGTTAATTTTAAATATAAAGGTAAAATCTCAATGTCACGGAGGAAACTAAATATCCAGCTTCAAAAGTTGCTGTTTATTTTAGCATGCACAACTTTACAGTTGTGTGTGTGTGATTGTGTGTGATATTAATTGTTTGGTATTCTTACTGGTTTGGGGTTGAATTCGTCCCAGTATCTGCTGATGCACCTATATTTTATTTTTAACTTAAGGTTTTATTTTATTCAGACAACTTTTTTTCAGTTCGGGAGGGGCTGGCCACGCCTGACAGAATTGTCAAGTTGGCCACGCACAGAAAGAACATCAAAGCAATCAGAAGACACCTCTGAAGAAGACTGGCAGTTGACAGTCGAAACATGCCAGGAGATCAAAGTAAATTTCCTGAAAAAAGTTGTCTGAATAAAATAAACTTTAACATATTATTCAAAAATAAGAGAAATGAACTTGCTGGAATTACTTTATTTTTGTGGAGTTGGTGTACGGGGATTATAATTGGTTGACAGAGGAAAATATAATACAGCAAGAGAATCCATTTGCTACCTCTGCACTTTGTCGTCAAGCTAATATATTCTTATCATTTTGTTTAAAGGAAATCTTAAATTATTGGGTATTTTTACTTTGATTGTACAAAACTGTAAATAATCATTCATTATTGATAGGAATTTTGTTGTTAAGTAATCATAGGAGTGGGCAGAAAATCTGTGCAGGCCCTAGTAGTTAGTTTAAACATGTTATTATATATTTGTGCCTGTGATGATGAAACAGTGATAGACTAGTGTGTGTTTCAGTGACAGTGGGATCTCGTGTTGCTCCGACTATCTGGACATGCAGCCGCTTTCCGGTCCGGGACAAACTCAGCTGTGTAAGATGCTGATTGACTTGAGACTCATTTTATCGGTTTTACCAAGACTCTAACTGACCCTGTGCTTGTCTCTCAGGCCTTCACACACAACGTTTATACATTTGGGACCTCCTGTGGTTTTCCTTCCAGGTAGCTCAAGGACTGGACTTCCTCTCCTCTAAAAATGTAGGTCCTCATGCTGGTTCACCTGCCACACTTTTATCATTTCTTGTTTTAAAGTACAATGTTTAGACTCATCTCAAAGAAACAAGCTCCTTTTTTTGTACTCTTTAATTTAGTAGTTAGCACGTTTCTATAGACCTCACGAGTGACGTGGCTGGAGGCAAAAACAGGAAGCGCCGCTGGCTAAAGACTGTGGAGGCTAGTAATGCTACAGCTTTGTTATGTGTTTGGGTGCCAGAATAGGAGGAATAACGTTAGTGGACGTATATTAAAGTTTCATAGGAATCCAGCGAATACTCGTGCTTAGAAAAAAACTAAGACAATTGTGGTTTCGCCTCCAAGCTAAGCCCCGCCCAACAAAATACGTCACAATGTTTACAAACAATCAAAGGGTCTATTTGTAATTTTTTAAATCTAAAATTTAAAATCTACCTTAAATCCTAGTTATCTTTGCTAAGGAGGTAATATTTCAACCAGTGTTTGTTTGTTTGTTTGTTTATCTGTCAGATGGATTACGTCAAATATATTTAACAGAATTTGGCAAAAGTTTTAACCAAAGACAGACCTTACACAATGGAAGATTTCATCAAATTTTGTAGGATATGTATTATATATAATTGATCCAGATAACTGATAATATGGTGGAGGATTGCGTTTTCTGAGAGCCCTTGTTTTGACTGCATTTGTAATATTTTAACTACAAATATTGCAACATTATTATTATTACAAGATACTTAATGAAAAAGTGGAGAACCTCAGAAATATTGACCAATCATCTTGCTGCTTTCTAACACGTGAGGTTTTTTTTGAGGAAAGATGATAAGAGTAGTGCTATTTCTCAGTGTAGTTTATTCTAAGTTAGTTTCAAGTCAACTTTTGCGGCAGGCCTGCTGTTCCTGACATTTTATCTTCTTGGGCTGGGCGTACCCCGTACAATAGTTTCGTTGGTGCCAGATGTTTGGGCCAGTTATCGGTCACACCACAGGCCAACCTCTGCAACTGTATCATCAAAATGTGGGTGTGTGGGTGTTGAGTCATGCAGCAAACATGCAACAGGTCTACAGAGATAACTACAGGTAGTATAGAGAAGAAACCTAATAATAAATTTAACTCTCAATTTCAAACAGTTATGATCTCAATTTTAATAAAAAGTAATTTGGGGGTGTGTTTATATTCTTAAAGCAAATTTGCAGAGCGAAAAATAGCAAAGCCAAATTAGGAAAAGTTGAATTGTATAATGTCTACGGCTTGAATCTGACTGAAGCAAATGATTTCTACCTTTATTAAGATGAAGATCATTTCATCCCAATGAGGTTTTTTCTACTTCTAATTATCTCCAACCACAACAAAGCCACACTGTATTTATTCATTGAGTCTCAATTTCTTCAGTCATTATTTGTGTTTTTACCACCTGTCTATGGTGTTGTCTCACCTGTCAGTCTCTAACCTGTGTGTCTAACCTGTCTGTCTCTAACCTGTCTGTCTAACCAGTCTGTTTTTAACCTGTCTGTCTCACATGTCTGTCTCTAACCTGTCTGTCTCACCTGTCTGTCTCTAACCTGTCTGTCTCACATGTCTGTTTTTAACCTGTCTGTCTCACATGTCTGTCTTTAACCTGTCTGTCTCTAACCTGTCTGTCTAACCTGTCTGTCTCTAACCTGTCTGTCTCACATGTCTGTCTTTAACCTGTCTGTCTCTAACCTGTCTGTCTAACCTGTCTGTCTCTAACCTGTCTGTCTCACATGTCTGTTTTTAACCTGTCTGTCTCTAACCTGTGTGTCTAACCTGTCTGTCTCTAACCTGTCTGTCTCACATGTCTGTCTTTAACCTGTCTGTCTCTAACCTGTCTGTTTTTAACCTGTCTGTCTCACCTGTCTGTCTCTAACCTGTCTGTCTAACCTGTCTGTTTTTAACCTGTCTGTCTCTAACCTGTCTGTCTAACGTGTCTGTCTCTAACCTGTCTGTCTCTAACCTGTCTGTTTTTAACCTGTCTGTCTCTAACCTGTCTGTTTTTAACCTGTCTGTCTCTAACCTGTTTGTCTCACCTGTCTGTCTCTAACCTGTCTGTCTCATGTGTCTGTCTTTAACTTGTCTGTCTCTAACCTGTCTGTCTCTCAGTGTATCCACAGAGACGTAGCAGCCAGGAATGTCTTGCTGACGGACCGTTGCGTTGCAAAGATCTGTGACTTTGGTTTGGCTCGAGACATTCAGAATGATGACAGTTACATCGTGCAGGGAAACGTTAGTTCTCTGTGCTTTTATTATGAAAGTCTTTTGTGTTTTAATGTGGTGGTGAAGCTTTGTCCTCTTCCTGTTTGTGACAGGCCCGTCTACCAGTGAAGTGGATGTCTCCTGAGAGCATCTTTGAGTGTGTGTACACAGTGCAGAGCGACGTTTGGTCCTACGGAGTCTTACTGTGGGAGATCTTCAGTCTGGGTAAGTACACAAACACACTTTGTTCATTGTCATAAAATAATGGTGTTCTATGGAATCACAGGAGTGCCAAAATTAAAAGGAAATGCATGTGGAAATATAAAGAGAATCAATAATAAAAATGTGGAAATATAAAGACAATCAATAATGAAAATGTAGTCATTCTTTTTCCATTTTTGCTTTTTCTGTTTTGTCTTTGACTTTTCCATTTGCGTTTTGACATTGATTTTACTTCATGACTCCAACTGTCAGTAAAAGCAATTTCAAATCAATGACCCGCCTACAGCAAGGGCTGTGGGCGGGCCAGTCGCTATGTAATAGCAGGCTTGAGGAGTAACGGATTACAAGTAACAGTGTTACGTAATCAGTATACAAATTATTGATTGATTTCCATATGCATGTCCTTTTCATTTTGCCACTCCTGTGAGTCCATATTTTTCTGTGGTTTTAATCTTTGGTGTTTTATAGACGACCTTCACCTATGTTGATGTGAAATATAAATCCATCATTACTGTGTGTGCAGGTAGAAGTCCCTATCCAAATGTTGTCGTGGATACCAACTTTTACCAGATGATCAAAGATGGCCGACAGATGGAGCAGCCTGACTTTGCTCCAGCCCAGATGTGAGCAGACGTATGATGTCATCTGTCCTCACATATTCTTGTTAATTATTCTCATCTGTCCTCACAGTTACCAGCTGATGAGACTCTGCTGGAGTCTCCAACCCACCCACAGACCAACCTTTAAAATGATTGGTCAGCACATTCACAGACTCCTCCCTTGCGTTAATGATTGGCTCCCACATCAGAATAAGCAGGTAGGAAAATGGGCGGGGCCTTGTTGTGCTTTACAACTTCCCTTTTCTGGACTCCCTAATGGATGCTCTGTGTTAGCCAACCTACCAAAACATCTGTGAGAGCAACAAAGAAGAAAAAGAAGATTGCAAGGAACCAGGACAGAGTGTGAAGAGAGAACAGCAGCCTCCAGGTGAAGAATCCAAACACACACACACACACACACACACAAAAACATCAGCATACAATAAAAAAAAAACAGTCACAAAAAGATCCCTTACTGTTTGATTCTTTTTTATTTCTGTTCAGAGTCCCGTGATGAAAGCAATGAAGATGAGTTGATGATGAAGAATATCTACCAGCATAGCTGAACCTTTAATCCAATCAGAGCACAGAACTGATCCAATCATCACTTCCTGTGATTTTAAATTCATGTTTGAGTCAATAAATGTTTTCATGTCACTTACATTAATGTTTCTTCATTGTGGTCCAAGTGCACAGGTACCAGGGTTGGGGTCAGTTACATTTTTCAATTACAATCACATCTTCAATTATCCATGCTTAATTGCAACTGAATTACAATTACGGTGACCGGCATTTTTTCAAATTACAATTGAATTTACACTTAAGTCAATTACAATTACGTTCTCAATTCTTAAAATTTAAACACAATTATTCACAATTACTGAGCCTTTAATAAATAACCCCATAAAAATGTATGTGTTATTTATTTTATTTTTATTTATTTATTCAGTTTATTTCCGACATGGTTACAGTCACTTTTTTTTTTTTTTTTTTGTACATCATCTTATGATTATTGGTCAGTTTTGGCCACTGGTAAAATACACTAAAAATATGATCTATCATGTAATTTTTTTTTTTTTTTTTTTAAATATCTTGGTTACCTTGTTAGACCTCCTAATCAATCACAATATTGGTATATTAGTAATATTTTTGGTGTCTGAGCCTTTTTTTTATATCAGTATACCCATAAATATAAATTCTGTTTTTTTCTTTTTTTTTTCTTAATGATAAAATGATCCTCGAGAGAACTGGCAGGTAGTGGTAAAAGTTGATATGGAACATATTTTAATATATGTTGACTACATACCGTTATTGTATAACCTACATATTAACTACTTAAGCCACAGAACTGTAACATGTTTCCCTAGATTTGCATTTAATTAAATGGTAAATTACAGTTTTTATATAAATACCATGCCAATTACAATTACAAAGTCAATTATCTGAAATCAATTACAACTATAACTGCAAGCAGTTATGAAAGGGGGCCAAGCCTTCCCGTGCGACTCGGCCCACAGGTTCCGCGGTGCCCGTGGAAGTACGTCACGAAGGATGATGGGCTCGTGGCGAGCGTCAGGACACAGGGCAACGTGCCATTTGCTGTGAACAGGTGGATATGAAGTTTTGGAAGATGTGATTTAAAGTGTGAAAATTTCAGGCCAAAATGTGTTTGCACCCATTTTAGCGCCACCTAGTGGTGCACTTTTTGGTATGGGTGATCTGTGTGCTCTTCTATGGTTACGCTGTAAATTTCACATCCCTCAACATAATACTTCAGCTGAAACAAAGGTTTGTTTATTTATATGTTATGTAATAATAAGACACGCCCACTTTAACCAATCGCAATTCACTTTGAGATACGGTCCCATACAGTCAGGGAAATGTCCTTAAATCATAACAACACCAAACAGAACAACCTCATTAAAACACAAGAAGTGAGAGATCAAAGTTCTTCTTGAAAACACAGAGCAATTACACGCTGACGGTGGATGACGTCACTTTTTGAAGTAACAGTAGTGTTCCTCATTAACTCAAAGTGAAAAGTGGTAATATATTACAGTTAAAGTAACTCAAGTTATATGCATATTTAATTTAAGTGCATGTTTGCTTTGTTTTCTCACTGTTAGCAATTATTTGAGGAAAAAAAAAGATGATCATTATAGTTAAATATAACTTATGGGGAACAAAAAAGAGTTTTCTGCTCCTGAAACAGCAGAAGTATTTGAAACAAAACTTAGACCGATGTTATTCGAACACTATCAGTGTGATATAATTAGTGTTCTGGACCAAAAGTAACTCAAAGTAGAGCAACTCAGTTACATTTTAAAAAACAGTAATATTGTAATACAATTATATATATTTGTATCCCAGTAAATAGTAATATGAATATATTACAAGTTTAGAGAAACTTACCCAACACTGATGTCTGCCTGCCACTTTCCTGATCCAGCTGGCCACACCCTTTTCTCCGCCCAGCTACAGCAGGTGCAGCTGATCAGCTGTCCTTCAAATTCCAGTTGGAGACCTCAGTTAGCAGTGTGGCTAGTGAACACATGGAATTTTAGTAGGTAGTTATTTGTTGGGTTTATGATGGTAGTGTGTTTTATTGAAGGTTTGTTGTAAACCTTTCCCTTTTAGTTCACCAGTTAATATTTGATTGGATGGAGTCTATTTTGTGCTGCGTTCACACCGGATGCGTCACAAAATGTTTGTGCAACCAGATTACATACAAAGTCAATGGATGGATGCAAAAGCTTTCCTGTGCGGCCCAATCCGCGCGTCAAGAGCGTTGGCCACGCGAGCGCGCTCCTGATTTTTTTGTCATATTTTCACATTCGCAAGAGTTGAAAATATTGAACTCCTGCAACTGTTTCACATGATGAAAGCTAATCAATGTCTTTGTAGACGATGATGTCATGCCGTCAACACGGACACTGGTCTGTTCACCCATGTGTGTGACCACCTGTAGCTGTATGACACAGCCTTTATAACCAGGACCGGACTAGGAAGGATTTGACATTGAGGAGAATCAGCGAGGAGGTGGTAGTAGCAGGTAAATGTTCTCTCTCTAGTTTTCATCTTAGAAAGTCGGCACTGAGCTAGGATAGCATTTGCTGCTAATCACTTTTTTCACTGGTGGTTTATGTTTATGAGAGGAGAAAAAGGAGCGCAGCTCCTCACTTCAGCAGGCAGTAAAACTTACTGAGTTGGATGTGTAGCTGGTGGGCGGTGCTTTGCTTCAAATGCGCATATGAAGCAAATAGGGACATTTTGGATCCTGCCAAACCTGTGGAACGATTCGTGCTGCAGAAGATGCATTCGGTGTGAACGCAGCATTAATAAACACTTTATTTATGCATTATTTCTGTTTCCTTGTCTTTTATCCTCTTTTAGTTATTGTTCCTTTCGGCTTCATTTTTGCTGCAGTACCATATATGAACTGCTGGGTGCAGTGTTGTTTCACCATTTACATTGTGGAGAAGAATTGGGCAACAGAAGAAGAACCAATGGTCTCAAAAGTTTGGGACTATTTCACTGAAACTACAACAAATACATTACACAACCTTAAACAAATTATTTCACATGTATTTTGTACAGTCAATGTTTTTTATGGCACTTAAAATATTTGTATATTATGTTCATTATATTAAGAAATGTATTGTTTCAAATTAATTTGAGAAAACAAATAAAAACTTTTTACCACTGGGGGGGTAATGCTCCCTTGCCCCCTACAAACTCCGCGTATGACCATGACCATGTGAAAACAGTGTACAATGTGTGTGTATGTGTGTTGGAAACCAAGCATGTAACTAAATCAGCAGTGTGTCAGAACCAACAAAAGACAAATATTGAAAAATGCAGAAATAAGACATCTCTCAAACCTTTCAGCGTGTGTTTGTAGGTTCTTTAAAAGATGTCTGTAGTGTATTTGTCAGACTTTTTTCTATCAAAGGTGAGACAATTAAAGCTTCAAAAGATGTAACGTTGAGGGGCTTTTTTCCTTTCCAATTATTGGGATTGTTATCGCAAGCCTATTACCGTCTATTGTATCGTATTGTGAACTCAGTGTATCGTCCGACCCGTTAAGTTTCTGCATGTAGAAGATACTCCCTCTTAAGGACTTTCCACCTGAATTATTCAGACCTTCTTAATGTCTGTTCAAGTTCAATGTATTTGCCATTTGCAGTGAAAAAACACATTGGAATATTTGTGCAAATATACACCGGTGTGGAGAGACAGCAACATAATTAACACAGTAAAAGTACAAAGGAAAACATTTGACACTATAAAGCTAGGCGATAAAAACACACATACTGTATAGCCTACTTAAAACAATAAAACAATAAAACAAAGTGTAATAACAGCCTTCAAAGTGCTTTGTTCAGACTAATAACAGCTTGTGAAAAGAAGCTGATAACGTGGCAAGATGTCCTGCATCTAAACGAACAATATCTTCTCCCGGAGGGAAGGAGCTGGAACATGGCTTTACCAGGGTGGCCAGTACCAGAAGAGTCATTGATAATTGTCAGAGCTCGATTTAAGAGTCTGCAATCATAAAGAGCCTCCAGAACAGGCAGCTCACAGTACTTTTTGCAGCGTGAACCACCTTGTTCAGAGCTTTCCTTTCTTTGGCTGTGATGTTACCAAACCACACAGTCATAGAGCTCACAAGCAGACGCTCTATGATGCAGCGATAAGAGTTATTTGTAAATTCTCTAAGTTTCAGCAGAAAGAAGAGATGCTGACGAGCTTTATTGACAATGCGATTAGTGTTTTTCTCCCATCTCAGGTCATTAGACAAAGTTAAACCCATAAATGTACACTCCTCAACAATTTGCACTTGGGAGTTATCAATGACAACAGGCGTGTGAGAGTTACCACGACTAAAATCAAAAACAAGTTCACGTTTTAGATGTATTCAGCAGTAGATTGTTTTTTTTATTCCACTGAACAACATTTTCAGTTTCTGCTCTGTAAGATGAATCATCATTCTCAGTGATGAGACCAATAATGGTGGTATCATCAGCATATTTGATGATCAAACTGGAGTCAGAAGAAGCAGCACGATCATGAGTGTACCAAGTAAAAAGCAAAGAACTTAAAATGCACCCCTGAGGAGATCCAGTGCTCACAAACACTTCGTCAGAAAGACAGTCATAGATTTTTAGTCTCTGTGATCTGCCAGTTAGAAAACTAAAAATCAACTTACACATAGCATCACTCAGACCAAGAGACCTGAGTTTTTCATGAGTTTATCTGGGACAAGAGAATTAAATGCAAAGCTGTAAACAATGAACAACATTCTCGCGAGAGAAATGTTGGTTAACACAGTTCAAAGCAAAGGAGATTACATCCTCAACGCTCCTGTTTTCTCTGGACACAAACTGGAGCAGAATGACAAACGCAGAGATTTGGCTTTTAATGAAGTCCAGTACAAGCCGCTCAAAAGTCTTCATCAGAACAGACGTGAGGGCCACAGGACGATAGTCATTTAGACACGTCACTGGAGATTTCTTAGTAACCAGTATAATGGTGGACTTTTTAAAGCTGTCTGGCACAATACAGTGACAAGTTGTAGATCCGTAAATGTATGTAAGACAACAGGCAAGGGATCGACAAACTCAAGGCAACAGTGAAAGTTGTTGAGCTCATTCGACAGAGCTTTTTCAACAGGAACAGTTTTTCCTGCACTTGGTTTCCAAGACATTATGGGTTTTATTCCTTTCCACATGCGCCTCTTCAAAGTAGTGCTCTAACCGGTCTCCATAGTAACAGTTTGTGTTTTTTATTGAGGGTTCTACAGCATAATGGGACAGCTTGTAAACAACTGTTTGAGTTACACATTACATGTTTCAGGCTGTTTCTTCACTGTCCCGTTGCTAAGAACTCAGTTCCTCAGAGGAGAACCAACACCTCCATCAGATGATTACTCTCGGAGAACCTTTTCAAAGCAACCTATTGCTTTCTTTCAGAAATGCTGTTTATGGTCTTCAGAGTAAGTCATTAGCCTAAAGCCTGGTATATGGTTCTGCGTCAGGACCTATGCCGTCAACATGATGCAGAGGTTGGCTAACTGTACTTCTGCGTCCAGGGAACGCATTGCTATGCAATTAGCCGCCATGCCACTAGAGGGTTGTGGCTGTGTGTGGTTTCAGAGAAGCATTAAAAAGCCCTTCTTTATCTTCCAGTCACAGAAAACAATATTTTAGAAGCATCTTAAAATGTTATTTGTTTCTGGATTATTTCTGACCCACTGTATCTAACCAGGTGTGTATTGTTGAAACAACGGTTTCAAAATGTGCACTTTATTTTTCTATATAAACATATGCAACAAGTAATCAAAGTATAAAAGTGTATCGAGAGGACTGTCGACAGTCACGGCGATGGGGCCTCGTTCCCACTGTAGATCAGAGAGGGAGCAGTTATGGGGTTATGGGGTTACGGGGAGGGGGTCTTCGTCTACGTAGAGTGCTCTGTGCATCTATGGCGTTGATTTGACACAGAACCATATATCAGGCTTAAGGCTACGTTCACACTGCAAGCCTTAATGCTCAATTCCAATTTTTTCCTCAGATCAGATTTTTTGTTCACATTACCATTTAAATGTGACCTGTATCAGGCTTCAGTGTGAACAGTTTGTGGCTCCGAACTGACCCGCAAGCGCATTGTCACGTTTATCTCCAAGTTTACAGTATGTGCAGTGGGGCCGGAGAATGAATGAGCAGGTGCAGAGGAGGACAAAGAAAAAGAAAAGAGAGCCAAAAATTTGGTTTTGGCTTTTTATGGTGCCGATTAGCTTTTAAACACAGACCATTTATGACATGAACCTTCAAGCTTTGACCCAAACTTGACAGAGCAAAACCGAAATCCAACAGGTCCGACAGACATTAGGTATTTACTGTACATCCGTGCACGACCCAAATCTGACAGTTAAAACCTATTTTTTTCCTCATTCAAATGACATATTTACACTTGTTTTAGTGGTAAGCACTGCTTTTATTAAGAGACAACTGTTAATGTCAACATCAGGTCAGTGCACGGGGAAACAAATGCACATCAAACACAGGTCGCAGCGTGCACATGAGGCAGTGGATCTATTATACAGTATAATCCATGTATAAAATATAAGGATAATCCACAATCTTGTGTAGACAAAAAAAGGATTCAACAGTGGCGCAGCTGCAGCGCACCACTCAATGCTATAGCTGTTGCTATAAAGTGATACTGTATCTGACTCAGGACCACATATGAAAAGGGTCTAAATCTGATTTGAAAAAATCCGATATGGGTCGGATTTGAGTGTTCACACTGCTTTTAAAAAATCAGATCTGGTCACTTGACTCCCAAAAAAATCCCATTTTGGCCACATTTGCCTGCAGTGTGAACGCAGCCTAAACGCCTTTCTTCACCCCAACTTAAATCTTATTCTCTGTAGTTTTCATCTTCTTCTCAGCAGCTTTCTCATCACTTCAGCTTCTCCACTATCTTTCCTCAGTCTGATTATTTCTCCACACCATCTGCTTGTCTGATGTTCTCCTCTCCAGCAACATCTCTAAACCAATGTTTCCTAACCCTTCAAAGCTTGTGATCACCTGTTCCACCAGTCGGAGACACAGCTCCAGCTGTCACAGGTAACAGACAACAAAACAAGAGCTTAACTTTGACCTGCTATGTTATTCAGCTTCCTGATAGGAAACTGATCTGATTACCTGACAGCTTTACAGCGAATGGACTTTAGATTCAGATCATTACAGAGCCAGGGGCTAGACAGGTAGGAGACATGTGAGAGGCAGATTTGTTTTATCAGTAATTATTATTATTTGTCATACTTGTTCTCTTTTGTCATGCTGTATTCTCTCTGTATTTAATACATTTTACATTCTAGGGGTTGACTTTTAAAATCAGACCAGGGACACTAGATGAAAACTAGCCTCTTTTGGCTAACTCTGGCTCATTTGCAGCTGTTCATGAATGTGTATTGTCCTTTTTAAATAATCAATAAATTCAAATTCAATAAATGAGGGAAAGGTGAGACACAGGTAGGAGACATGTGTGAGGCAGATGAGGGACGTGTGAGGGGCAAGTGAGAGGCAGGTAGGAAATAGGTTCAGGACAGGGGAGCTGGTTCTGAGAAAGGTGAATCAGAAAAGACAAGTAATAGATAGCTTAGACAGGTGAGAGGCAGGTAGAGGAAGATGAGGTACAGGCTAGACATAAGTTAAGGTGAGAAGCAGGTGGGACACAACGGACTGGAACTAGACATGTGGAACAGTTGAGACGCAGGTGATGAGACTGGTAAGAAACAGGTTAGTACACACACAGAGAGAAACACACACACGCAAAGAGAGAGAAGCACATGTTCTGTATATCAGTAGAGCCCAGCTATTATCAGTGATTGATGATTATTAGTAGGTTTGATTATTGATCATCAGGGTTAATGAGTTTTCATCCATCACGTTAAAACTGATCACAAACTCAGAGGACAGACAGTCGTTCACAGTCTTCACCAAAGAAACCAGAAGATTCAAGCAGACCAAAGGAATCATCAGAACCACAGGTTTCACAAACTTGTTGTTTCTACTTTGATCGTGTTAGAGTTGTGTATTGTTTGTATGTCATTGTGTATTGTTTATGTGTCATTGTGTATTGCATGTGTGTCTTGTATACTTCTTATAAAAATTGTGTATGTGATGGGCTTTTGCAGATTGGTAAAAGTACTCAAATATTTTACTTATTAAAAAGTACTTTTGTTAAAACAGGTGTACTACAATTTGGTTGTAGTAAAAGTAACAACTCAGCTGTTGACTCAAGTAAAAGTAGAAAAATACATATTTCGGGACTTAAATAGAGTGAAAAGTAAAAATGAGTAAAAAAGGTGTATTCTGAGAGTTTTCATTTAGCAATGAAAACACTCTTTAATGAATTCATGAGTGAAAAAAAACATTTTTTTTCTCTTTATTTACCTGTGTGCCATGTTTGAAGACGAAGTCGTCTACTCCGTGTTACCAGATACAGCGAGTAATTCTTCTCCTCGGTCAACCAATTATTGATTCAGAAACAACAAACCCAACCTGGGAATGCATATTCCACAGCGGTCTCTTTTATTTTGTCTATGTAAGTTTGAAGAATGTAAAGAGACAGTTTCTGAATATAATGAGTAGAAAGTAGTGATTTTTGTTCAAGATTTAGTGAGTAAAAGCAAAAAGTAAGTAATATTTTCACTGGCGTTTAAATAATTATTTGTCTGTTAGCAGGATTACGTCAAAAATCTAGTCAAATTATTTGAGGATGGAGCAGAATTTTGGAAATATTAGGTTTCATTCAACAATTTGAGAGTAAAGCTAGTTTCCATCATGTACAAGCATGGGGAAATGGCAAACCCCTGCAAATATTCTAGAGTTTGGTTCATTTTGCGATAAATTCAATGAAACTCCACTTGAATAATTGTAAAGATATCTGTTTAAATGTTATGTTTTTTTAGTGTATTATTTTGCATGAATTCCAATATTGATGTTTGGATATGATACAGTGATTTAAAATGACTCCCATTTTTTTTGGATAATTTCAATAAATAATTCCCATAAAAGTTTTTTTTTTTTTTAATATTGCCAAGATTCCCGAGCTTAAGTTCTCGTAGAATTTTGCCAGATTGATTTCCATGTTTTAAAGGGCCGGATATTGCCCCCGAGCCTTGAGTTTGACACACGTGCTTTAAAGTGGGAATGATCCTGGTACCATGATCAGAATCATTGATCCAGATAACTGACAATATATGAAAAAGAGTAGATTTGGTGTTTGGTAGAGGTTTGCGCTCTTACTGTGTATGTGTTGGTTTTGTAGTCATGTTAATAATAATAATAATAATATGTTGTGTACTATGTACTTCTCTGTGTGCTGACAGACAGGATGAGACGATCTTTGTCCTCTCTGGAAGCAGCCCTCTGTTTTCTGGTCCTGGTCCTGCTGCTTTGCTGTGGTGGCCTTATTGTGCTCTCCTGGATCAGCCTGAGACCTGAAGGTAACCTCAGAGTTCACCTCCCTCAGCCAATCAGAGAGCAGAGATTTCATACCAGTTGTCATTCTCAGGTGTGAGTGAACCGTCGACGCTTCATGGACGAATGATCATCACCGAAGGAGCTCAGTTCACTGAACAACTGCACGATGACAGCAGTCAGGAGTTCAAAAGCCTGAGCTTTGACATCCAGACACTGGTGATACACACACACACACACACACACACACACACACCTGATCACTACTTCACTGTTTCTGATTGGGTGATAGGTATCCGATGCTTTTGGGGCGAGTGAATTCAGTGAGATCTTCAAGTCATGTCGAGTTCGAGAGTTCAGGTCAGGTGAACATTACAATCATCTCATTACTTAAAGCAGCTCAGATAACTTGATTGGTTGTTCCTCTTCAGTAACGGCAGTGTGGGCGTGGCCTTTGACCTCTGGTTCGTTCATTCTGTGGATGTGAAGAACGCTGAGAATCAGCTGAGAGTTGGGCTTCAGTCAACTGAAAGCAGTTTTGTCATTGACAAAGAGAGCATTCAAATAATGGGTGAGGTCACAGTGATGTCACAGTGATGTCACAATCATAATACTTCTAAATTTTACAAACCTACAGTGACCACGCCCACCACGACTTCACCTCAAGTGACCACGCCTACCACGACCTCACCTCCAGTGACCACGCCTACCACGACCTCATCTCCAGTGACCACGCCTTCCACGACCTCACCTGCAGTTACCAACCATACAGTTACAATGCCTACAGCAACCTCACCTGCAGTGACCACGCCTACAGGTACTATGCCTTTTCTAACAAATTAACAGTAGGGTGATCATAGTTTGATAAAAAATATTAAAAAAAAGAATAGGACACCTGGCTCGAACTCGACATACTCAAAAAGGACTCTATGTTTTCTTAAATACGTCTGTAACGGCAATATAATAATATAAAATATAGCAAAGTAAGTAAGTCGCCACTTTGTAAGTGTGTCAAATGACGGCATACTGACTTTATAAAGAGCAACGTCTTCGTTTTCTCAAACGTATTCTTGGCGAGATGTTCAGGGTTGGTAGTAAACATGGATTTACATGAATTTGTAAACATGGATTATGATGGATTTGTAAAAACATCCCAGCACCCCAGACAGGACGTGAAGAGTGGACGTGTCCAAGGAAAATCAAACATATGGTCACCCTATGAAACAGTTGAGAAGTGCTTGTTAAATATGGTGCTGTTCTGACCTGTGTGTGTGTGTGTGTAGTGTGTCCTCCTTCTTCTTCAGTGTGTGCTGATGGTGTGAGTTGTGTAGAGACATTTCTTTTCTGCGATGGAATCCCAAACTGTCCTGACTCGTCTGATGAAGATGAGGCTCGATGTGGTTGGTGCTTGAGGGTAACTCTGAGGTCATTTTGTATTCTCTGTGTCACTGAGGGTGTGTCCCTCTGGTTTCCATAGCTACACACTGTGACAAGCAGTTTGTGCTCAGAGGGCCGAGTGGCTCTTTCGGATCCAGTCACGCGACGCTCAACACCGGCGGCTGCCGCTGGATCATCAGGTCAGACTGGGAACGGATTGTGAAGAAGGCTTTCAGAGTAAGAATGAACCTTCAGATTAACACCATGAGTATTGTTTCCAGAGTGGACGAAGGACTGTCAGTGCATTTGAACGTTCATGACTTTGAAACAGACGGTTTCAGCACGTTGATTTTTTATGAAGGAGTTGGAAAAGACAAATCGTTGACAGGTAGAGTATTCAATTAAATTGAACTTTATTTATATAGCGCAAAACTGAGCATTGCATTAGTTCAGGCAGGCGCAAAAGTCAAGCTCGCCCAACCCCATTAGCTGACAGTAGCTGTTAACAACTGACAGCATCCATCTCCTAATTCAGTTAATCCTCCCGCTGATCATGTTCCATGCTTGCCATTGGTTCGAGTAAGTCACGGCGCAGGATTTAAACCACTACAACACACCTACTTCCCTATGTTCGTCAACAAATGCCTTGCAACCCAACCCCACCCCAGCTCCTCCTCTTCTGTCTAATTAAACAGTGTCTTCTGTTGCCATCTAACGTCTGTGTTTCTATGGGGATCCTGCTGACCGCTCTCTCTGCTTATGCCTTTCTATGTAGCTCATGGAAGAGCGAGGGGGAGATCCCTTCACTTTCCACGAAGCTGCGTGGAAGGAGTGCCAAAACTAAACTGCATGCTAATAAACAATTTGACTAAAGTGATCCTGACTTAATTACAACAATGGTCATCTCGTAGTGCTTATTAAAATAGAAAATTATTCAGAGAAAAAAACAGCAAATCCACATGAACATACATCAGCTAAAGTGGGGAGAAAAAACTCCTTTTAACGTGAAGAAGTCTCCAGAAGAACCGGGCTCAAGATAGAACAGTGCTTAATAGTAAATCATAATTTCCCGGTGCAAACGTTGGGTGCTGCTCTGGCACTAAGAGAGAGACAAAAATGTCACAGAATAACTTTTTTAACCCTGTAAAACCCACTATTTGAAAATTGAAGAATTGAAGGGATACCAAATTTTTTTTAGTACGTTTTTACAGAAATGTGTTGCAATATTACAACATTGGGCCTGGGTAGGAGCAGAATTTGTGTATTTGCACTCACTGCCAAAACAAATATACTGAACAACTAAGGGTTCATTTGCACTGTGGATTGCTTACAAAGCTCTATAACATATCATGATTAATAATTACACAGCTGTCATATTTTTATGAATCAAAATTTATTGGGCAAAAAAAAATGTACAGAATGAAAACTTCGGGGCAGACCCAGGACATCATCATCAGCTACAAAAAAAAAAAAAAAAACATTTGCAAGTTTTTTTTGAGGACACCTAAAAGGGATGTTGTAATTTTGCAAAAGTGGGCCGTACAGGGTTAAATGTCCTATTGCTAACTAAACGGGCCAATAATATCACGTGAACACAAACAACCAATCAGCGTTAAAGAAGCACGCACAGTCACCCGTTACAAAGCATCCGTCAGCTGTCAAAATCTGCTGTGTTTCAGCAAAAAAGACAGTGCAAGATCACCGCTAATTTAGCCACAAAGGTCACTAAACTTTCAGAACACAAAAACCCACAAATACAAAAATAAGCTGTTGCTATTGGTCCGGACCCGGACCTCAGACAATCTTGACTATAGGTTCGGCACTTCCTGTGCGCATGCATTCACATGTGCAGTAAGCCGAATGCCTGGAGTTCTGTCACTCCCGAACCCGTGTCTTTCTAGCTATAGTCCCAGCAGTTTTATTTTAGCCCTAACCCTAACCCTAACCCAGGAAATACCCTAATTTATTTCTTTTTTCCGTATATGTATTTCTAAAAATTGTTATTAGCCGTGTTAAATATGTTAAAATGAAGAAGAAAAAAAATGTCAGAAGTGGGATTCGAACCTCACATCAGTGGAAGGAAAAATCCTTAAGTCTAGCACTTTAGACCACTCAGTCATGCGCATAGGAAGAGCCAGAATTATATGTCAGATTTGTCTGAGTCTGGGTCCGTAACTATAGCAGCAGAAAATGAAAACAAAATGTGTGCTTAAAAAAAAAAAAAAAAAAAAAAACAGCCATGGAGAATTTTGAATCCTCGCAACCTTTTAACATATTTAACAGTCGAGGCCTGCCTTGTCTTTCATTAGCCAAGAGTCCTCCTCATGTCCACTGGATAGGTGCAGGTCAGGTGCTGCTAGTCGCTAAGCTAACTGCTAGTGTGCTGCTGCTGGTGCTGCTCTCCTCCACAATTTCCACCAAAACAACCTTTACCTCAGGCTTAGCTTCACTTATTGGCTTAAAAAAGCTCTTTTTTAGCCATTTTCTACTGTCTTCAGTGCTGTCTTGTAGCGTAGGGGCGTGGCTTGACTTTCTTCTCTCTTCCTCACATTCGTGCTGTGTTTACATTCAATTTTGTGTTTACAATGAAATGTCCAGTGATTTCAACTTAAAATAAAGGACACAGCTGTCCAAATATAATTCTTCAAAATTTAATTAAACACCTAAAAGTGAAAAAGTGGTTTGGAATTTTTTCAATTTTTTTATGAGGTGCTGGGTCCAATCAAATAAGTCAAAATCTAGGAGGTACCGGATCCTGCTCCGGCGAGATCCGGTCCAAATTAAGTTTTGACTGTGTCTGTGTGGACAACACCTGGTGGTGGTGGATTGTGTTTGAATGCAATGTTGAGCGTTGGGAAGGTTACTTTCAAAATGTAATCAGTTACAGATTACATGCCGAAAAACGTAATTTGTAATGTAATCCCTTACAGTACTCAATCTGAATACTGTAATCTGATTACTTGGATTACTTCCACAATAATTTAGATGTTTTAAGTGTAGGAATGCCGCTATCATTGAAAAGAATAAAGACTATTGTAAATACAACATATTTTATAGGTGCTGATAGTGATATTACACGTCACAGTAATAACACACACACATAATAATAATCTGTTTTAAATGTAATGTGTCAAGTTAACTCGTCTATTCATCAAACCATGTTACATGTTTGTAAGGAAACATCAGACAGTAGCCTAGCGCTAACTGTAGACAGTAGCCTAGCGCTAACTGTAGACAGTAGCCTCACACTAATTTAGACAGTAGGCTAACTACACATTAATAAATAGATAGAGTTTAGGGATGTTTGTTTATGGACAAGTGACTAGTCTTTAACACAAGGTTTTTCTAGAACAGTTCAAATTAAGCACAAAAATAATCTACAAGGTCAAATCACTGTCTGTAATAATATCGTGTGTATTTAGAATTGATCTGAAAACATCCTTTGTATAACTAGTTATTCGTTTAAATACTAGTGAGATGTTCACACTGTGTGAGATGAGCTGCTGAACTCTGCTGAACATCAAAGTATCTCCTCAGGATATATCAAAGGAAGCAAATCACGCTGAAAACAAATCAATGTGTGGCATTTTCAAGCATTTCTTTAGTTTAAAGCTTACAAATGTTTGGACAATAAACAGTCCAACAGGCAGAAGCAATAGTATCGGTCAATAGTCAATGTGATCAACAACTGCATTAAAATGGCAGCAATAGGAAAAACTAACAGATTAATGAATCAGATATCAGAATTATTGTTCGGCTAAATAATAACATGTTCAGGCATCGCATATTAATTGAATAGTGGCATGTAGAATGAGAGAAGTGTGGGATATCCTCCTGTTAGTGAACACAAAATAAAGCTTTCACTACTTCATCATAAAAACAGAGCAGCCATGGAACAACAACACACATCTGCCCTGACATCATAACCTGAGAAAAGAAGCAAACGTTAGCATGCTACCTGTGATCAGCATGTGTGCTGATGTACAGCTGCTGTTTAATGAGCTTCTGCCTGGTTAAAATGTCAGTAAAGTTTGTCAAACTTTGTCACTCTTCAGCAGAAAGTATTTACAGTCGTCATCTCATCCATACGTGCCCTGTGCTGCAGAGCATCAAGCAACAAATGCTTTCTTACCGGTTCTGGATCCAGCTTTGTCTCCCACTGCTTGTTTTACGACATCTTTAGATTGACTGACATTGGGGCTTCTGGGAAAAGCATCGCGTTGCCATGTTGGTAGTGAATAAAACTGAGAAGTAACTTTGTGTAATCCATTGATTTTAACAATGCCCCTGTAATCCGATTACCAACTATTTAAACTGTAACGGATTACAGTTACTCATAATTTGCAATCTGATTACGGGACACCGTTACATGTAATCCGTTACTCCCCATCACTGGTAATGTTATTATTCTACTGTATAACTTCTATACACGTTTGGAACTACCAGTAGACCAGCGAACTGAGAGCGAAGTGTTTTGCCTGAACAATAGGGCACTAACAGATCTATATGATATATAGGAGCTTGATCATGTAGAGCTATGTATGCTAAAATGAGGATTTTAAACTCTATCCTAGATTTTACAGGGAGCCACTGAAGGGAAGCTTATACTGGAGATATATACTTTCTCCTGAGAAATGTGCTTTCTCCTGTATGAAAGTACATGGCTGCTCTGAGTGTCTGTGACTTGCTGATCTGTACCACATGGCGTAAGGATTGTCTGTGATTGGCAGCTCAGTTCTCTGGCTCTGAAGCTCCTGGGACTCTGTGGCTGCTGACCGACCAATCAACTGTGGAGTACATAGTGGATGAAGCCTTAACTGCTCAGCTCAACATCTCGTTTCAAGCTGCCAACATCTCCCTCATAAGCAGTGAGTGATAAGTGATGCTCACGCTGACATGAATTAGTCGCTGCACTGCCCAACCTCTGTGTTCAGACCAGGAGAAGCTTAACTGCACCTTTGAGCAAGGCATGTGTTTATGGAGGCAACCACAGGACGATGACGGGAACTGGATTCGGGCCAGTGGCTCCACCTCCCCTCCATTAACCGGGCCGAGTGGGGACCACACGCTTGTAAACGGCTCTGGTGAGTCAGTGTTTAAAATGTTGATTCAGCACGTTGATGATTTAGCATTTATTTTTGAATGACTAAGCATTTATTTTGTATTACTAAGCACTTATTTTGATGACTCAACACTTATCACTCAGAAAACAGTGTTATTGACTCAGCACTGTTGACGTTGACGACTCAGCAATACTTGGTGAATACTCAGCATCTATTGTTATGACTCAGCACATTATTTTGATGACTGCACTTTTTGTTGATAATTAAGCACTTAATGTTGATGACTCGGCATTAATTGTAATACACTTGTTGTTAAGACTCAGCACATATCGTTGTTGATTCAACACTTATTGTTAATGACTCAGTACTTATTGTTGATGACTCATCATGTATTGTTATTGACTCAGCACTTATTGTTAATGACTAGGCACTTATTGTTGATGACTTTGCAATTATTGCTGATGACTCAGCACTTTTTGTTGATGACTCAGCACGTATTGCTGATGACTCAGCCCTTTTTGTTGATGACTCAGCAGCCTGTGTTGATGCCTGGCAGGTTTTTACTTGGTGACTCCGAAGAGTCCTGGTTCCTGGATGAAGAGCTACAGGATTCAGACACTGCCTCTGACCCCACGCACACAACCTTCCTGCCTCAGATTTTGGTAAACAATAAACAAAACACAACAAACAAATGAAGATAGATATGTTGCAAAATAATAGGAGAACTTGTAAAATGTGATGTGAGCTTGTGTATAAAAAATCCACACACGTGAAATAAATTTAATGTCACAAATGATGGGAAAAATGTGTAGACTGATAGTTACACAAATAAAATTACAGCTGCAAACTTGTAATCCAACATGTTTTTGCATAGTTTTTAATTACTTGCGTACATTATTGTTTACAACCAGAACTCTCCGGTTACAACTTCACCAATCTGCCGCTACAGAAACACAAACTACTTTTCTCACGTGAATCTGCGCTGCTTGAGCTTTGCAACACATTTTGTGAGATGTCTGTAGCAAAAGAGATTGGTGCTCGTAGAAACAGAAGCGTAAACACGCAAATCAAAAAACAAACTTGGAACTGAAAGAATGAACTAGGAGAAAACCACAAGGGCTGAAAACAAACAAAACAATACAGACCCTGACAGAAATCAAGTTGCCATCTGTATATAGCGACTCCTCTCTGGTAATTTTGAATGACATTTTGACAGTCACTGTTTATATACCCGCCCTCATTTCACATTGTTAGCACTTAGCTGCAGTAACTTGCTCATAGACAACGTCGACGGCTTCCTAAGAGATTTATTTTTGGTTGCCGCTGCCAAATCGGCAGTAACTTAAAATCCCAATTGATTACCAAGCAGAGTACCTTCCTGGAACTATTCTGAGTTTGTAAGTTATCCCTTTGCTATGTGAGTTTTCATGTGTAAACAGGTATCACATGTATGGTGTGGATGTTTACCGCCTGAGAGTCCTGCTGCTGCAAACATCATCGCCCATCACCGTCTTGTTCCAGAGAGAAGGAAACTACGGTGATAACTGGAACTACGGTCAGATGACTCTGAACCTGAGCTCCATGGCAACGGTCATTTGCAAAATCTCAAAGTGATGTCACACTTGTGTCACAATCCATCAGCTGACCTCTGACCTCTGCAGGTGGTCATTGAAGCCCAGATTAAGGGAGTGCCCTACAACAACATCGCTTTGGATGACATCACTCTGATATCAAACATCTGTGGCTCCGCCCCGCCCGACCCAACCACAGTACCTCCACCAACCACAACCCCCCCAATGCCAGGTACCACACAACCACCCGTCTGATCAAGCCAAAATCACGCCCACAATTGGTGAATTCTTGACCATGCCATTAAAAAGTAAACCCTCTTATTAGGCCCCACCCCAATCTTTAAAGACAGGCCCTTTTCCCAACAGGCAAATGAGCTGCTATGTAAGGGGCTAGCCCTCGGTTACAAGCAACTCAACTTCCGTTTCTTGGTCATAGACTTGTAGCACGTGGACAAGTATCACCTTTGATTAAACCTTTGGCATTTCCTTCAGAGTTCTGTCATTTCTGTGATAGATTGTATGTGATCTGTATCACATGTTACCAGATTAAACACTTACCACATCACAAACAGGATAAATGCTAAATTACTCCCCCAATATGTCAAACCTTGGTTCCGCCCTAAACAGGTTTAATCCTTGTCACACCTACAGCTATCCCTCTTGCAGGTGAACGCTAACCCTTCTTTGCCGGTGAACCCTAATCATATGACACCTTAAACACTCCTTAAAGCTGCAGTATGTATAATTCTCTGCCTTTAATCTGTTGCTTCTCGACCTCGGTCCTTTTTCCTCTTGCTTTGCCATGTAACTATTGTGCCTCATGCCGCGATGGAGACTTCTACTGGAACGTCCGCCAATATACTTTTACTATTGATAGTACGTGAACGCACTTCACTTCAGTCAAGCAACCAATAGAAATGCCCAAAAAAAACATAGCAGCACAAATGTTTGAAGAAACATTGCTTACTGGTATACATGGCCAAGAGAAGGAGGAGATTTACTGTCCACTCAGAACACTTTGAATTACAATATGTTCAAAGATGATTATGGATTTTTGACCAAAAAATGCCAAAAAAAAGTTACATATTACAGCTTTAAGTGATGAATGACTTATTACCATTGCATTAAATACCATTTAGTCTTTACAATGGCTTACACTGACTCTGCCCTGCTTTTCTCTGATTGGTCCAGCGGACTGTGGCGGACCTTCAAACCACTGGGAGAAAAACTCGACCTTCAATTCCCCAAATTATCCGAATTTATACGGAAGAAATGCCAAGTGTCAGTCCACCTTCTTTACTTGCTAACCAAGGTTTGAGAATCACTTTCTTTAGACTTTGAATCATGTTTACCTGTTTGATGACAACACAGGTTTGTGGACTCTCAACGCTGCGGTCGGGCAGAACATACAGCTTCATTTTATAGACATCGACTTAACGGCAGCAGTGGATATGTTGGAGGTGCGAGACGGAGTAGGCTATGATTCTACTCTACTAGGTGAGAAGTGTTTTACCTAGGATCCTTTACAGCTGCTCCACTGTCTGCTTATGGCATTTCCTCTTGTTTTTCTTTAGCTGTTCTCACCGGCAGTGACACTCCTGCCCAGGACTTGTTCTCAAGGGCCAACCAGATGACAGTGTGGTTGTTTACGGGTGCTGGCAGTACTTCAGGCAAAGGCTTTAAAGCTAATTTTACTAGCGGAATCAACCTGGGTCAACCAGGTGAGCTATAAGGTCAAAGGTCAAAGGTCAGGCTGCGGTTGGACAGAAGTAATGGCTGTTGTCGTGTGTGTACAGTTCCTTGTGCAGTCGGACAATTTCAGTGTCAATCCGGACTCTGTATCCATGGAAACGGGCAATGTAACGGTGTGCTGGACTGTCCGGATGGTTCGGATGAGGCCGACTGTGGTGAGTCCAGAACTTAGTGATTGGTTTCAGCTCAGGTCATGTGAGCTTGAGTAACCAGAGGAGGGTGTTTCAGTCGAGCTGCAGGTAAACGGGTCGAGTCGGCTCCAGGTTCAAATTGGCTCCTCTATGTTCACCGTCTGCTCTGACACCTGGGAACCTCACCTTTCTAAAGTCGCATGTCGGTACCTGGGTTACAGGTAATCCTTCTTAATCACATGGGACTGATCCAGAACTATCAGATTGTGCTGGAGGTTCAGATTCAGAACCTTTTCTGTTTTTGATCCAGGTCCGGCAACGCTTCTCTGCTGCTGGCCAGGCCTCAAGATTCCCCATTCGCCAACATCTTAGTCACCAGTAATGGAACTTTGGAGACCAGTACCAGGTACTCAATAACCTCAACAACAATGACAGAAACAGGGACTGGACCAGGCCTAAACCCAGACCAGGGGCCTCATTTATAAAGGCGTGCCTAGGTAAGCACACTTCAGCTGGTGTACGATAAAAACCAGGAAGTGTGGACAAATTTTTCTACGACTTATTAACGAGGGCGCTCACTCGTCCCACACCTGTTTCCGTTTTAAATCCCAATCAACTCGGAAAGTTGATTGTGAGGAAACACCTTGCTCCGCCCATACGGTGCCTGTAAAAGGTCCGGTGAACGCCCTGAATTAATATTCATGAATAAAATTTCACGGTGAACCGAGGGGGAAAACGAGCAAATAAAACAAATTTCACTCAATGCGAGGTGGAGGTGTTAATTGTTGAAGTGACCACACGCAGGAGAGCGTAGTTTGGAGACACAGTACGCATTACAAATGATAGAAAGGCAGATCACGTTGCGTTGCCTTAGAGTGTCAAAATGTTACAGGTGAAAAAGAAATGGTCAGACAAGTGGAGGAGAAAATGTGTATCACTCTCCATAGGAAGAGTGTCTGTTCAACAGCTTATCTCACAGACAGAAAGCTGGAGGATTATTGGGGAACCACTTTGTGTTAACGGAGACTGAGACAGATGCACTATATGTGCCAGAAGAATGGGATTAAATAGTTTTTCCTTGTATTTCATTGGCTCTACACTTGAAATAATAGAAATGAACAGGTAGTAAAACACAGTTGGAATGTTACGTAATTCAGTCCCACGGTGTTTACTGGTCGATGGTACTGTGGAGAGTGAGGTCGTGGGTACCGCAGCACCTCCTCCTCCCTTCCTCCTCAGCATCGCATCCTCACGGGGGTTCTGCTTATAGGTCTCGCTGGTCTCTGAAGATCTGCTCCCTCCAGAGTCTCCCGTGTGCTTCGTCCTCCATCATGTGTGGTGTTTTAGTGTAGTTGGTGGTGATGACAAAAAGGTGGTGTAGAAGAAATCTTTAGATAAGCCACTGTGGGTCTTTAAGCATTGTGAGTGCGTTCCTTTTTATAACAGCTAGAGGTGTTGCAGCCAATTGATCACAGTTTTGTGCAATAAGCATGTGATTATAATTCCAATTGTTATTAATGTAAAACTGTATTTGTAGGCGCTTGCACGTCGCTCACTCTCTGGGGCGTCAGTATATTTTTTCCTCCTCCGTTTTTGCAAATCTTTTTTACAAATGCTGCGTTTATAAATGAGGCCCCAGAACCTGATGATATTGTCCCTGATTGTTTACTTCAATCCTAAATAATGATTGACCATTACAGATTCCTATTCAATCGACCAAATAACTTCTTTAACTAAATATAAATGAATAATAAAAATATATTTGGACTTTTACAACAAATCCCAGAATTTTTTTTTTTTATAAGCTTTCTTACAAATCAAATGCCCAAAAGAAGTTAATATGATTAATAAACAATCAAAAAGCATTTTATACATTTGTTGTCTTCATTATTTTTTTGATTATTGAATTATTCCTATTAAAGTCTAAGAACTACAAACAAATAATCTATTGAAGCACATTTCACATGCAGCTGTAACGGTTTGTAGTGCAATTATCAACATTTATTAAACCAAAAGCCTCATCCCAGCGTTGAGTCCGTACCTCCTAATAATCCACTTTGTAACATTTTTCCAGTGAATCCTGTGATGAAGTCGTCCAACTCACCTGTGGCAACCTGCGTAAGTACATGAAGTTTATTCACATATACTGTTAATTAGTGATGCACCAAATACAAATTATTGGCAAAATCCAAAAATTGGGACACCAAAATCAAAAACTTAAAGGGGACATATCATGGTTTTAAATCCTTCCTTTTTACATATAAATCACACAGTTGTGGTCTATATAAAGCAGAACTGCCCCTTTTCTACCCCTTTTCTGATGTGCTTCTGAGAGCAACTCGTTTTGGTGCGGTCTCTTTAAATGCAAATGAGACACTTCACACCCCGCCCCCTCTTCAGGTGACACTCGGTTCAACTCCACCCTGCTCGGCCATTTTTGTAGTTTGATAGAAGAGATACGGTTATGTAGCGGCGCATAAACTTTTTATTCAGAGGTTATTTACAAAATGTCAACAACAGAAGACTTGTCCATCCAGCTTTACATGTACGAGCCAGAGTCTGACCCGGCGGAGCGAGATGTTCGTCGTCTCCAAAGATAGAAGGAATTGAACCCTCAATCAGACAAAGTCTTTCGGCAAATCCTTCTTTATACTGGCGGAGGTTGTAGAAGCAGTCATCCTTGAAGTGCTTCACGCACACAAAAATGACCTTACCCACAGATGTGGGTACATTTCTGTGAAAAATAAAACTCAACCAGGCACTTTGAAAAGGTTCTGATGCTGGGAGACGGTGTAATGAAGCGTGTGGGTTACTACATCCAACAACCGAACATTTTGACTTATCTTCTCGTAACTTCAGCATCCTTGAGCGTGGAGTACAAAATAAAAGTGAGAAATAAAAATGGCGGATTGCTCGAAGTGTTGGGCCTGGAGTTGATGTACTAATGTGGCAGTTCTGCTGCAAATACTGTGATGTAATAGTTCAAAAAACGTAATAGAGAATAGAAAAATCAAAACAGATTGAAAAATATGAGCAAAACAGAATATAAAGATATCTACGGAGCACCTGAAGAGACTAATTTGAACTTTTCTGTCCTTATAAACAATCTAAATATACAACAAAATGCATTTAAGGGCTAAAAAAGTGGATTTAGCATGATATGTCCCCTTTAAACACCAAAAGAAATTATTATGCCAATTATTAATACCATTGCAAATTATGGCTATGACTGTTTCTAATCTCATAGATGGCGAGATTCATTTTGTCCTTTTTTTGAATAGTATGATAGGTTAAGGTTTCATTTATTCAGACAAGGTTTTTCAGGACATTTTTGCTGCAAAGCTCCGGTGATCGGCAAACTCATTCTTGCACAATTTGCACATAACTAGGCTTTTGTTTTCCATCCGGTGTTTTAAAAAGCCAAAATTAGAAACGAAGAGAGAGAAACGAAGCTGAGAACTCATTTCTCTTGAAATGAGAAAGTTTCTGTGCTGTTTGGAGAGGAAAAAGACAATTAATAACGATATTTTTCTTGGTGCATTATTTTTTCCTGGAATTAATTAATCGCAATTGTTACGCCCCAGTCTAGGAGCTCCAGGACGCAACATAAAAACGTAATCGAAAAATAAAACTCGGTCTCCAAAAACCACCGACAACGGGTTCCACAATTAACACAAATTTATTCTTTAACAAAAAGAGTCCTGCCCAGCAGGTAAAACATACAATAAACAAGAATATGGCAAACAACGAAAAACTGCACAAAACGCAGGAACTCAGAATATCAGAGAAGGGAAAGTAAAGTGCACTATATAATAAAGATAACAATCTTAGCTTAACACGAATTCGGAGACAGAGTTTCCAGACGAACAAATATGCTGCTGCTGCCAAGGTTGGTGAACCTCCACTGACAGTTGCGCTGGTCTTTTCAAAAGTGGTGTAATCCTCCTCAGCCAATCAGGGTTGCCCACCACTCCTCCTGCTGGCAGCCAATCCTGGAGAGCATCATCAAAGGTGTTCCGTTGAAAAGGACATCCCACTCTGTTACAGAAACACACCCCAGGCAGCAAACAAACAACAAGAACACAAACTAAACACTAAGTAACGGCGAGGGCCGTAACAGCAATTAACGTGTTAAAGTGACAGCCCTAATTCAGACAGATGAACGTCAGCCAAAACTTCGGGGTTTAGTAACTCCTTAAGCACGCCATAAAAACTCCTTTCACTCCTGGATAATTTAGTGGTTAGTTTAATCCCAGTTTATTGCTGAAGTCTATCAAATGCTCACAAATGAGGCAAACACCTTGAAGAGCTACAAAGATGTGAAATGAATTTGAATCAGATTAAAGACAAAGGTAAAATGAAACAGTGAACTCAATGTGTTTCTGTGTTTCAGCGTGTGGAGTTCGTCAGGTGACCCTCACTGACCAATTGGAGGATGTTGATGATGAAGGTGAGGACTTGGTCTACACCCTGAGGGAGAAGCCAAGATGACGCTGTCCTCTTATTGGTCAGGTGGTCGAGTTGTTGGCGGGTCGGATGCAGAGAAGGGGGCGTGGCCATGGATGGTTTCTCTGCTGTGGAGAGGAAATCACGCCTGTGGAGCTTCACTCATTGGACACGATTGGCTGCTGACGGCTGCTCACTGCGTGTACGGGTAAGAAATGATGAACTTTAGATCTGGGGGTGAAAGTAACTAGTAACTTTTATTTTGAGTACTATTTCATTGAGCTACTTTTTACTTGTACTGGAGTATTTTATGTATGACTTGTACTTGTGTAATGTCAATCAAGTAACAGTACTTCTACTTGATGGGCAAGTGATTCGTAAACTTTGAATTTTAAATTTATCAAAGGGAAAATCTTTCCCTGGTTCTGCTCCTGGTCATCCACCCTGAGGAAAGGTCACCCTAGTCTACAGCTGACTCCGCCTCTTTCTGCAGGAAGAACGTCCATCTCCACTTTTGGACGGCAGTCCTTGGTCTGAGAGCTCAAAGTGACAAAAACTCTGCAGACGTTCAGACCCGAAGGATTGATAGGATAGTCATCAACCAGCAGTACAACAGGCAGAGCAAACAGGCCGACATCGCTCTGATGCATCTACAACAGCCAATCAACTTCACCCGTCAGTTAGCTTTAGCAAATTCCTATCAACTCAGACCGGAACCTTCACCTAATCATGTATATGTGTGTGTTTCATAGAGTGGGTCCAATCCATCTGCTTACCTTTGGAGGGTCAAAGTTTTCCTGCAGGAACTAAATGTTTCATCGCTGGGTGGGGGAGAGACGCTGAGAATGGTGGGAAACAATAAGTCTCACCTTTTAATTCAATTCAAACTAATGCAATTTTCCTTGAGAGACCATTTCAAGTGGTTCCTTTACCTGTCTGTCCTTTCCATGTCAGTCCCTTACCTGTATGTCCTTCTCTATCCCGTCTGTCTCTAACCTGTCTGTCTCGAACCCTTTTGTCTCTAACTCGTCTCTAACCTGTTTGTCTCTAACTTATCTGTCTCTAACCTGTCTGTCTCTAACCTGTCTGTCTCTAACCCATCTGTCTCTAACCTGTCTGTCTCGATCCCTTTTGTCTCTAACCCGTCCATCTCTAACTCGTCTCTAACCTGTCTGTCTCTAACCCGTCCGTCTCTAACCTGTGTGTTTCTAACTTGTCTGTCTCTAACCCGTCTGTCTCTAACCTGTCTGTCTCTAACCCGTCCATCTCTAACCTATCTCTGACCTGTCTGTTTTAGGTAACCTCCCTGACATCCTGCAGGAGGCCCAGGTTCCGCTGGTGAACCGGTCCCTTTGTCAGGATTCCTTACCTGAGTACAACATCACCTCCAGCATGCTGTGTGCAGGCTACGCCGAGGGAGGAATCGACACCTGCCAGGTAATCACACACTGTTGGGAGAGTTACTCAAAAATTGTTTTTATCATTAGAGTAACTCATTACTTCTGTAAATCGTAGTGAGATGACTTTGTTGCTGCATTTGAAAAGTAACCTCACTACTCATTGCTTTACTTTTCAGTTTTTTAACCCCTTTCTGATGAGTTTCAAAACAGTTTCCATGATCTACACATGAACTCAACTCCTCACGTCCAGTAACTGAGCCAGTTTAGTCATTGCACCATCCCACTATAGGTGTCATTACTATTACCGGTTCGCCGTGAGAACAGATGCTGGACAATACAGGCAATGTCGGAAAGCGCGTTCCTATAGAATAATAAAGTAGTTTCGTTATATCGCGTATACACATTACTCTAATTCATTACCAAAAAAAGTGATATCATTACTGTCAGGGGGGAGCAGCAATTTTGTGTTTTGTGAAGGTTTTCTAAAGGAAAGGCAACTCCCAATTTAGTTTATTATATTAATTTAAAATTTAAATTTTTATTCCCTCAGAAAACTTTAAAAGAGGAAAACTTTTTAACCCCTTTTTAACGTTTTCTTTGGCCATTTTTCAACTTGTTTTGTCCCATTTTTGCCCTTTTTCCCCCAAAAATTTACACTTTTCTAGTTTTTTCAGATTTTAGCTTCGTTTTGCCAATAAATTGCCCTTTTTCCTTATTTTTACAAATTCTTTTTAACACTTTGATCCAATTTTTGTTGATTTATTAACCATTTTTTGCCACTTTTCATCCAAATAAGTTAACTTTGGCCCAATGATTAACACTTGTTTCCTTTATTTCCTGCATTTTGCCGCTTTTTGCTCCAAAATTTTTCCCTTTTTTCAAGATTGTTTGCCACCTTTTGCCATTACATACTACCTGGTTCCTCTTTATTGTCATTTTAGTCACTTTTCACTCTTTTCGTGCTACTTTTTGCCACCTGATATTTGTTTTTTGTCACTTTACTTGCACTCTACTCATCGCTGTGAACTCTTTGTTGTTCTTGAAACGGCAGCTTCATCAAATGGCTGGCTGTGATTGACTTGATCACCGTTCAATCAATATAACTGAACCAATATATTTTCAACAATGAATCCCTCTGTAATAAGTGAGGGGGATGAATTTTTATGATATTCATGTAAGTGTGGGTGTCGCGTCCCTTATGGGTGAGACGTGCCTAATTAGTCTAACACATTACTTTATAACACGCTACCCCCAACACTGATCACACACATCTGGGATATTAACACACCTTCACTGACGTGGACTGTGTGCTCGTTGCTTATATTTGATTGGTCATGTGTTGTAATGTGGTTTCTAGGGTGACTCAGGAGGTCCATTGATGTGTCTAGAAAACGAACGTTGGATTAACATTGGTCAGTGCACACACGCACACACACAAACACATACCTCTAACTACTGTTCAATCCTTGAGCTCTGATTGGTTCTTACAGGTGTCACATCCTTTGGCGTTGGCTGTGGTCGTCCAAAGAGACCTGCTGTTTATGCTCAAGTTTCCGCCTTCACTTCCTGGATTGCTCACATTAGACGCAGACAGATTGGACCCGACGCTTGAACGATCGTTACTAGTCTGCCTTTTTATCATGTAAACCTGTAGTTTAAATCATTATTCAGCCAATCACAGGCCGGCATCTGAAAGAAGAAATAAGGGGTTCATGTTTTTGTTTGTCAAAGTGTTTCAGAAACTGTTGATCTTCTGGGATTTTTACCCACAACTCTATCTCTGGTTCTAAAAGAAAAATATTATTAAAAAGCTTTGTTGATGTTGTACATTTAAATGAAACCTGCTTCGATGTTAATGTGCTCGTCAGTGGGCATGGTGATGAAGCACATGTTGCTCCTAATGAATGACCAGTACCAGGGTTGGGGTCAATTGCATTTTTCAACTACAATTACGTTTTTAATTATGTTCAATTGCAACTCAATAATGATTACGGTGAATGGCATTTTCTCAAATTACAATTAAAATTACAATTGTTGTTTTCCCCTGGAAGTCAATTACAATTACGTTCTCAATTAATAAAGTTCAATTACAATTAATCACTATGACCAAGCCTTTAATAAACCCATACCTTCCTCTTGTGTTAGCTTTCTGTTAGCATCTCTTATGATAACTTGTCAGTTTGACCCATGTCTTAAATCAGCTGTAAAATACACTAAATAATATATATCACCTAATTATTTCATCTCTTGGTTACCTTGTTAGGCTTCCTAATCAATGAAAATGTTGGTATATTGGTAATATTTTTGGTGTGGGCATCTGAGTCTTTTAGTGTGACCAATAAACATTTTTGATTACACGTGTGCTTTTTATTCTACGTCAGTCAGTCTCATTTCTTGGTTTGAAACCCATTGGTTGTGACTTTGTCACTGAGCGAGAAGTTTCATCTCATGCTTTCGTACTTGCTCCACAGGATCAATGAGACTAATGTGTTCTGACTGAGTTTTGCTTATATTTGCTTACACTTAACATTATGATTATTTGGGATGTGCATTGCCATGAATGTGACGATACGATACGATTCACAATATGCGTGTCACGCTGCGATATATCCCTATGCTACACAATACAATATATATTGTGATACATCACGATATCAATAATTACAAATTTCACCTTCACAATTACAAAATGATATGAAATACATTTTTTTTAATTATTATTAAACTTGCTAGAACAAGTAAATGATAACTAACTGTAATTCAAGTACAAATATAAAAAACAAGTAGTATGTTTATCAAACTGTCAAATTTCATTTTTCAAAAAAGTTTAACTTTTGCTTTTAAAACGGATTCTGATTCTGTTAGGTTCTTAAAATCCTTTTAAAAAAATAAAAAATAACCACATACATCTATAAAAGTGCCCAGTATGTTTTATGAAAGTTAATCGCAATCATCTTCCAGCTAAAATGCATTGAGCAGTGAGGTAGTTTAACAAGGTCTGAAGTGGTTCACTGACACCTACTGACCGGGTGTTTACGTGCTATGCACATGATTAGAAAAACAATTTGGCCATTTTTTGAAAACAAATGATAATCGCGCAATGAAATATCTCCAAATATTTTCTTTCTTACAACCTTATTGATTATCTTAAATTGCTATATCAATGACACACAGTTTTACATTGTAATGTCTCCTGACAACACTTGTTTAGAACAACTGACCCGAGGTTGACCTCACATGGTATGGTCACCTCTGGCATGGAAAGGCTCTAGCTTCTGTCTGCATTGATCTAAAGTCTACAAATAAATTGTTTATAGATTCATATACTGTACCCTAAAACAGTGTTTCTCAAATGGGGATACGTGTACCACTATGGGTACGCAATGGCACTACAGGGGGTACCTGAGAGAGAGAGAGAGAGAGAGAGAGACTGCAGAAAATAACTAATGAAAGCATTAAAAATATGGGTTTAATGGGGTTTTTTAGTTAAAAATGATGATAATACTAAATGTTACTAGCCACTCACAAAACAGCAACAAAAACACACAAAGTAAGAGAAAAATATACTGAATAATAAAAAGAAGAAACAATGACAAAATACACAAAATGACACCACAAACACACTCACTAAGAGAGAAAAATACTATTACCAGCACCACACAAAACCACAACAAAGACACACTAAATGAGAGGAAAATACACAAAAGCAACTCAATTACAGTAACGTGAGTACTTGTAATCTGTTACTTTCCCCTCTGGTTATTAGGAATAATTATAAGTCTGGAAGCTTAGCTTTCTGGATTTTACAATTTAGAACTATTCTTACAAAAAATAATGTTTTGCCGCACCATAATGTTTTTTGGACTAACAGAGATATTGTAGTTAAAAATAAATACATTTTCCTAGAAACTTGGTTTCAGAACCAGATCTGGCTGCTGAGTCAGCTGATAAATCAGTAGGGAGTATTTTTCTCCAACAGAGACTTTGTGTCAACCCAACTAATGAGAAGGCAGTGAGTGGGGGTTGGAGTCAATTATAATCACTAATTAATTATAATTCTGACGCAATTGTAAAGGTTATCAATATCATATTTGCTGTTGTAATCGTAATTGAATTGTAATTGAGCTCAGATAATTTACTAATTGGCATGGAAATTCTATAAAAACTGTCATTTACAATTCAATGAAGCAAAAAACTGAAGAACCACATTACAGCTCTATGGCTTACACATAGGCCTACGTAGTTAACAATTATGAAAATGTGTTTCATATAAGGGTGTAACGAAAATCATGGTTCGATACGTAGCTTGGTTTTGAGGTCACGGTTTGGTTCATTTTCGGTACAGTATGGAATAAAATGCAAAACATGAATTTGCTTGTTGTTTATTCAGAACTTAAGTAAACCAACAATGTATTGTAACATTATACGAAGTATGAAAATAAAATAAAAGAATACAGTACTGTTGTAAAGTGCTGCCTGGCAGTTATTCTCAAATAAACTAAGCTTTCCAATAAATAAAATACTTTTAAGCATAAAATACATGAAATATTATAAAAAATAAAACAGCTTGTTAACAGGAATTCATAAACAAAAAGTACAGCACTAACAGTGAGCTTGTTCATAAAGATCTGGTATTATTAACTTAATTTATTTCTGATTAACAATTTTAATAAACCTCAATTCCATAGTGCCATACAAGCAATAAATGCAGCATTTTATCAGTCTGAAAAGGAGTAGGAAGAAGCAAAAGCTAATCGATTTCTACCCCCACTTACTGTAAATCTATAAATTAAATTCTAAGAATTGTAAAATGTGTTTATGATCCCATGTTTGTTTTGATAATAGCAACATTATCCAAGGATTTACAGCTCGATTAAAGAAATCAGGAGAACCCACTACAGCTGTTTAAAACTCTTAACGCAGTCAGCAAAACTCTCAGTCCATGTGGACTAAACTTTAAATCTCTTTTAATTGCCTTAACACAAAATACATTCAGTGACCACAGGCACCAAAATTCATGAACTCTTTTCTCAGTAGTTATTATTATTATTATTATTATTATTATTATTATTATTATTATTATTATTATTATTATTATTATTAATAATAGTAAATTATTATAATTAGTTCACCATTTGCAAAGCACTAAATTTTTACAGCACATTTTTCAAATGCTAACACACTTGTTCAAATCATCTAAAAACAAAACCTAAACAGAATGAGGTGGAAAAACATGGGAAATGTCTGCTGCAGCAACATTCAAATCTATTGAAAATTATCTAAAAAATATTGACAATAAAAATAAATAAAACAATTATACAAAGAGAAGACATACGCTGTAAAATGGATGAAAACATGTGACCAATTGCAGACAACAGGGTGCGATTGGTGTATTTTTAGTTTTATCTCTTGATTCATATTTTGCCCCTGGAATTCTGAGATTCTGCATTTTTCTGTTTACAGTCATCTTTATATTTTTTGTTAGGTCTTGAAGTACTTACGCAAAAGCACAAATGTTCTTGATCACTGTAAATTACTGCATTCAGTCGTTTTGCAATATATTATCATGAGATGCATGATGGACATGCAGACTGAGTTAAGAGTTCTGAACATGTGAGCAGTCGGAGCTACACTACTTTGTATACAGAAGTTGGTGGATGTCCCCTCCCTCCGTCTCTGTCTTTATTTTATGTTTCTGTACCTGGTTGATATTAAAAGTCAGGCCTTCTTCTTCTTCTTTTTCTTTTTCTTCTTCTTTTTCCTCTTTTTCTTGCGTATGTCTTCAGATCCTCATCTTTGTTGCAGCAGGCCATTCCTGCGTCTTCTCGTCCAGGTTCATTAGGCCTAGGTCGCCATTTGGTGGCCGGTGTTTGGGGCAGCTGGTCAAGACGTGGTCAACAGTCTAGGGGCAGTATTATGAAAAATGGTTTTGCTACAGTGATATATGATATTTTAGCCTCATTCTGTTTCCTCCCTCCTTTATTATTCCACATTTTGTAGAAGTAAAAGTCAGCTCCAAACTGGCGAGTTAGATTTTGCTCGCTTTGTGAAGTCACATAGCGGAAACTCCTCCTCCTGACAATCCTGGCTCCTCCTACCCTATAAGAATGTGAGCTCATCCCTTTCAAACTACCTCACAGGTAAAACGACATTGTCATATGCAAAGCTACATACAGAAAATATGTTCTCTGCATTTAACCCCTCCCTAAAGAGCAGTAAGCAGCCATGGTGCCGCACCCAGGGAGTACTTACAATCAGTTCCACTTTTAGTAGTAGTAGTTAAACCTCCTAGTATCACCTTTGACATGATCTGACAGTGGAATATCACCTTAAATGGACTATTCCTGTGGTCAGAATATGTGTGAATAACAATAAAGGGACGTAGCAGCTCCAGTGAGTGTTTGAAACAGGTGACTGACTCTGCTGATGTGATAAACACACACCGAGGAGCAGAGTTTGTCTGACTCACAATAGCCGCTTAAATATCCATGTGTTTTACTGTAATGTGCAGTTTTTTTGCTGAAAACAATAACAAGAGTGTGTGGATAGCAAGAGAAAATCACTATAGTAATAAAGCTGTGGCATGAAGTCTGCATCTACAGACACGCCCACTCATGCATATACATGAAGGCCCCAAAACAGCCTGTTCTTAGAAGCGTCATGAAATTGACTTTTCAGAGTGCTAAAACTCTGGATAACAGGCGAGTCTGGGAAAATAAACCTCAAATATTATGTTGTTGGTTCTTAGAACAAATGGTGATGGGTGAAAAATCTCATTATACTGGACCTTTAGGGCCTGTACTATGAATCCAGATTAGATTCATCTCTATTAGCTGGTTTAAACTAACTAAACATTTCCTGTCAGACAGGAACTGTACTACAAACGTCCATCAAAACGCGCTAATTTAAGCAAAGTGATTACAGCCTCGGTACGTGCGCGTGCACATAAAAGTGGTGGAGATTGCAGCGTCTGACCAATTAATGGAGAACCTGGCAGAGCGAGCGTTTTTACAATGAATGGAGGAACAGCTTATGATCTTAAATAAATATAATTAATATAAATCCATGATGACAGCAAATAGCAACAGTGTTAATGCAGCACACAGCAGGAGGCGGGGATTTAATACTCAGGTCTGATCCACTTCATAACCTGGTCCGGACCATTTCACCCGTCCCTGCATATGATCGAGACACAGGCTTCATCATCTGACTGTAGATCAGTCCATCAGATATAAATCTATATCTTTCCTAAAGGATGTCATTGGTAAATGAAAGGATTGCATTTATCATTAATAATCTTGTTTCCTAAACTCAGCTGTCAGATCTGCATCAACCAGGATCTTCTATCAATGGGCAGGTCGTTTTCTAAGATCTGATTGGTCAGGAGGCGGAGCTTTAGTACTCGAACCCCAATCCTCATTAGAAGAATTATTTAAACTAATAAACAGCTTCTCTAAACTATCAGACTATTCCATTAACTGGTCAAAATCATCAATCCTTCCTTTAACGAAAAATTCATGGAACCCAGCAACCCAAAACCCACAATACCCCTCCCCCACAAATATAATTAAATATCTAGGCTTAAATATATCACCAAACCTAAATGAATTAATTAAACTGAACCTAGACCCACTGTTGGATAAAGTCACAGAAGATCTGCGGAGATGGAACAATCTCCCCATCTCACTCCTTGGCAGAATAGCCTCAGTTAAAATGAAAATCTTACCTAAAATGTTCTCTATGATCCCACTGAAACCACCAACACAATCGTTCAAAAGATTAGATTCTGCAATTACAAAATTCTATGCTAGGAATAAAAAACCCAAAATAAGCCTTTCAACTCTTCAAAAAAATAAAAGTGAGGGAGGGTTGGAAGCCCCTAATTTCACGCATTATTACCGAGCAAACCAAATTCTATATTTAACAGAATGGCTAAAACCAAAAGAATACCACAACACCTGGCTAGTAACAGCTAGACTGTAAACATATTAAACTCTCTGATCTCCCTTTTATCACTATGACCCTCAAACATCATAACTGCTTTAAAAACCCACTGATTGCCTCCACCCTGACTGCGTGGTGGAAAGCCCTGGACATTACAAATGTTCAATTAAAAACTAGCATATTGTCTCCAATCTGGCACAACCCTGACTTTAGAAACAGAAAAACACTGCCCTATCTAAAAACATGGGAAGATAGCGGAATTATTCATCTCCAAGACCTCTTCGAAAATGATAAACTCAGGACATATAACAATCTAACCCAAACATTTAATATAAATAAAAGTAATTTTCTTCAATACCTACAAGTAACAGAGACAAGTAAGAAAAATACGGCAATAGATTTAATCACCTTGCAACCTCCAGAACTGGCCATATATATGAAAAATATCTCAACAAAGACAAAAAAACTCTCGAAAATATACAGAGCACTCTTGAACATTAACTCTAATCACTTACCAATCGCTAAATGGGAAGCTGAACTCTCAATCACCACGAACACCGATTTCTGGACAGAAATTTGTTGCAATACTTTTAAGATGACTAAAAATACAAATCTTCAGCTAATTCAATACAAGGTCCTCCACATATCCCACATTACCCAACAGAAAATGTATAAAATGGGCTTCTCCCCAACAGACATCTGCTCTCAGTGCACCCAGGGAACAGCTGATTCATATTTACATGCCGTATGGCTTTGTTCGCCAGTTCAACAGTTTTGGTTTCTAATCACTGAAAAACTGTCCTCCATTTTGGACTGCAGGATTCCTCTATCTCCAAATCTATGTCTGTTAGGAGACCTGACTATGCTTGATATTCCAGCAAACCAATCACAATCCATCCTTGCGGCACTTGCCATAGCAAAAAAAAAATATTAGTGAATTGGAAAGATAAAAAATCCTTAAACATAAACCAATGGCGAAATCTCCTCATAGAATTTATTTCCATGGAAAAGATGTCTGCTCTCAGAAAAAATAAAATAACCTGCTTTGAGGAGCATTGGACTCCTTTTCTAATTGCATTGAATCTTGATTTTTCATTTTTAGCCTGATGATCTAACCTGCAAGCAACTGCCAGCACCACTCTTTACTAACACGAGAAAAAAAAAAAAAAAAAATTTCTAAGTTTCTAAGTTTTCTAAGATATCTGATTGGTCAGGAGGCGGGGCTTTAGCACTCGTTAAGATTCGAGCCAGAGCAAAACCTGCTGCCGACCAGGTTAGCTGTTCAGCATTAATTGCCATAGTAATTAAGCTCCAGTGAGCTTCGTGGTTCAGCACACACTGATTAAATCCTGGAAGTTAGCGAGATAAGAAATAATCTAGATTCGTAGTATACCCCCTTAAGGATGGCCCAAGCCAGTGTCCTTCCTGTTATTAGAAGCTTTTTGTGATTATGGATGATTTACTTTATACTTCATCATGTGACTGGTGCTACTCTGTAGAATAGAAACACACGACCAGTGAAGAGTCACACACATCTACTTCATTTTCATCCAGTTACTAGTTTAATAACAAAAGAGTTTACAAAAGAAACACATCTGATAGAAATTTATACAATTTCATAAAAAAAAATAGGTGAGATTTGGAAAGTCTAATAAAAACAACTGAATTACAACTGTTGCAATACTTTATTAGTCAGTGTTATTCCTCTACATTTTAAGATCAAAACCAAATCATGAAACAAAATAAATCATTCTTTGTTTGACAATATTTTTAGTTTTATTGATAAAAATAATTTGAGTTCATCTTCCCTTTCTCTTAGTGAGCACAGAACTCAAACAGTTAAAGAATGTTTGTTTCTGACATTGTGAAAAGCAGGTGACCACTGAAGGTGTTGTGGTGAAAAGCAGTATTATCTTGTATCCTATAGCTCACCATCAGACGCAAAAACACAACATCTCCCACCTCCAGCAGCAGCGTAGCACCATTAGAAGAAGCTGCTCCATTAGAAGGCGGACTCTCAAATGCAAGACAAATGTGCTGTCCGTTCTTCACCAGCCCAGCCCCCGAGCCATGTGAAGGGTGTCCATGTCCATACATGTAGAACTCAAAGTGGTAGACCCCCCTCACTGGTGCAGTAAAGATCCCTGTGGAACAGCTTGGTCAATGAATACATTCATCTTATCATCTTGATATTCATTGAACCAGTGATGTTCATACCTGTATGTGGGTTATAGGCGTTTCCAATATTTTCAAACACATTTCTGAAGATCAGGTTTGTGTGTGTGTTGAACGGTCCAATGTATCCTGATCCAGAAGTCAGCAGGGAGGCAGAGAAGGCAACCTTGCTCACTGTAAAAGAGAAAAGCCCTTTTACAGCAGCTGATGGTCCAGGAACAGGACTGATGTGGTACTGAGATAAAATCACAAACCTTCTCTGTCTTTCCTCAGAGCTTCCACCTGCTTTTCAGTGATGTTTGCTTTGGTTTTAATGGTGACCAGCTCTGCTGCCTGTGCTGAAAGAAAAACCTTTGCACTTATTCTCTAATGGCAAGGCAAGGCAAATTTATTTGTATAGCCCATTTCATACACAAGGCAACTCAATGTGCTTTACATGATAAAACATTCAATTGTTTAAAATCAATAAGAATATTTAAAATCATCAGTAAAATCAATTCAAATCATCAACAAACACATTACATCAACAACATGACCAAAAATCTCTCTCTCAATCATATGCAGTAGAGAAAAAAAGTGCCTTTAACTTTGATTTAAAAAGGAAACAGGAATCTGTCACCACAGAAATTAAAGAAGCTGCATTAACTAAATAAGGCCCTGACTTTATCTGGTTGTTCCTAAAAATAGACCTGTGTCGCTCTATTTTGAAAGAAAGCAACACTGTTTTTCATACAAGTATTTTTGTTCTGAAGGCCAAAGGGACTGTGTATACTGTGTTCAGTTGAGGTGTGTTTCCCAGGCCGTCCACTAGCTGGCGCGGCCGTTTTGTGAGCAGTTAATAAGTTGCAGAAGTTTCCTCCATAGACCTGTACTCTGGTGATGGTGGTCTGTGCTCTTCTTAACCTAATTTGTAAAGTGTGCGTCCTTTTGACAGGTGAGTGTTTTCTCTCCTGTCTTGAGAATAGGTTAGGAATGGGGATAGAGTTGTTAATGTTGTTTCTGTTCCTAATTTGTATATATTAGCCATGTTCGCCTCTAAGCTAAGCTAATCAGCTATGCTACATGCTGTGTTATCATAAATATTGTAATGACCATTGAGTTCATTATGTGTTGTGTTCACTGTGTAGGGACAGCCGAGCCACAAGGAGGCAGCACAGGGTTGGGTGTGTGGCTGCGAGTTAGTTGAGTGTGTTGCCTGTGTTTGAGGGGTGTGTTGTTGGCTATTGTGAGGACATTAGTGGCGTGGGTTACGGCCATAACAGTAGCCCTGTATGCAGCTGTGTTTATCCCTGTAAGCCAAATAAAGCCCGTTTGGTTCAACCTGACCCGTCCGGTGATTAGTAGAATAAGCGGACGTTACACTGGTGTCAGAAGTGGGATCAAAACCGGATCGACGCAAGATGCTAACCACTAGCTCAAGCTACCCGCGACAGAACAAGCAGCCCGCCGCCGGCCAGGACACACAGCGGCCCGGTATGTCTACCAGGATTAAAACTGAGCAGTCGGAGGGTGATACGCAGCCATGGTCCCCTGCTTCCACCGTCAGAGAGGCTGCAATGCTGATGGCTGCTGAGGCCGGATTTCCAGCGGGGGAAGCTAGAAGCGGCGGGAAAACTGCGCGCGCTCTGCCTGGCTCGGACAGGGAAGGACCGGCATGCAACGCCAGGTCACGTGATGTAAACAAAGATGGCGGCGCCCATGGATTTGAAGCACCAGGGATAATCAAAACACCAAAATTCTCCAGTAAGACAGCTTGGGAGGTGTTCAAGGCCCAATTTGAACTGTTAGCTGTAGCTGCTGGCTGGACAGAGAAGTATAAAGCATTGCAGCTGGCTCTGTGCCTCACTGATGAAGCAGCCGCCTGCCTCCTACTCCTGTCTCCTGAGGAGCGAATGGACTATGGTGCATTGGTGGGAGCCCTACAGAGGCGTTTTGGACAGCTCAATCAGCCTGCACTGCTGCGTTCTGAATTCAACAGCAGGCGCAGACAGCCCGGTGAGCCCCTTCGCATCCTGGCTAATGAGATCGAGTGCTTGTGCGGACGTGCCTATGCTGACATGCCACCATCAGTGAGGAAGGAGATTGCCAGGGACCAGTTCATACAAACTCTTAGCCCCAAGGAGCTGCGCATCCAGACACAATTGGCCCACCCGTCCACGCTGAGTGAGGCACTGGAGCTGGCTGTGGAGAGGGAGATGGTGAGTGGAGGGACTGAACGATGTGAAGACCCACCGGTGGTGAGAGCTGCGAGGATGACAGGCCGTTGGGCAGAGAGACCGGTGGCCATGCAGGACGGAGCTCGAGTAGCCCCGCCTCATCCACTCAATCCGGATGAGGGCACACGGCGCCGCCCAAGGCTTTGTTGGGGATGTGGCCAGCCGGGTCATCTCCTCAGACAGTGCTCCAAGTTTACACCTGTGCAGGGAAACGACCTAGGGCCCGTGTAGGTGGTGGAGCGCGGGCCCGTGAAGCAGACGACCACCGGTTGCCATCGCCACCAGCCGCAATGGAGATAACTGTGGGCTGGACGCAGGTTGGGGGCTTCTGCCACATTCCTGTGACGGTGGCAGGGGTCAGGTGTACGGCCCTGCTGGACACGGGGTCGAATGCAACCTTGGTGCGCCCGGACATCCTCCCAATGGGGGTTGCGGTGGAGCCGACTTCGGTTCAGTTAAAAACAGTGACTGGTGATCTAGCTCCAATACAAGGCAGAGGAGTGTTTCTAATTACAGTGGGGAGCCTCTCAACGTCATTTACTGCGTGGGTGGCTGATGTTCAAGACCCATGCATCCTCGGACTAGACTTTCTGCGAGCCATTGGTGGCATGCTGGACTTTGGCAAAGGTTCACTCATCCTTCCAGGAGGGCGGTCTGTGCTACTAACCCCCCCGACACAATCTCAAACCCCCCACCTGCTACAGTGGCTGCTGCAGAACTAAAGACTCACATAACAGCTGCTCTTGTTTCGGACCCCACAAGGCTGTCTACGCTCACCAATGTTTCCTCCCTGACCGGCGCCCACCGGTCACCTGTCAGTGGACAGCCTTGCACCACAGCTTTTTCCTGTACAGCCCACCTCATCACCTCATCATATTCAGACCATTGAATAAAGTCACTAAAAAGGACTCTTACCCCCTCCCTAGGATTGACGAGACCCTGGATCTGGTGTCTGGCTCCTCATGGTTCTCATCTCTGGACCTTCGGAGCGGGTACTGGCAGGTTCCCTTGTCAGCTGAGGCCAAACCCAAGCCTGCCTTCAGCACGTCCAGGGGGCTGTGGCAGTTTAAAGTCCTCAGCTTTGGGCTGTGCAATGCTCCAGCCACTTTTGAGAGGCTTATGGATAAAGTGCTGGCTGGTATCCCCCGCCAAAAGTGCCTGGTGTACTTAGATGACCTCCTGGTCCACGGCGACTCCTTCGAGGCGGCCCTGGATGCGCTGCGCCTAGTGATGAGAAGGGTGGCGGATGCAGGCCTGAAGCTGCACCCCGATAAGTGCCACTTTCTGAAGAAAGAGGTAGAGTTCCTAGGCCACAAGCTGGGGAAGGAGGGCATCAGCACCTTGGAGGAGAAAACGCGCATCATCAGGGACTGGCCCACCCCCGCTGACCAAACGCAGCTCAAGAGTTTTTTGGGTCTGGCCTCCTACTACAGAAAATTTGTAAAGGGCTTTTCTTCTATTGCCGCACCTCTCAAAAAGAGGTTGCCTTCGAGTGGACACAGGAGTGTCGAGGTGCATTCAACACACTGAGAGCAGCACTGATTGAATCCCCCGTTCTGGCCCCTGCCGACGTTGCCCTGCCTTTCGTCCTGGATACGGACGCCAGTAGTGTTGGACTGGGGGCGATGCTGTCACAGGTGGGACCCGAGGGAGAGAAAGTTGTAGCATACTTCAGCCGGGTGTTGAATAAGAGCGAACGTCGTTATTGTGTCACGAGACGGGAACTTCTCGCCGTCGTAGCAGCTGTAAGACATTTCAAGTACTACCTCTGTGGCACGCCTTTCACCATCAGGACTGATCATGCTGCCCTGCAGTGGCTGATGTCATTCAAAGAGCCTGAATATCAAGTGGCTCACTGGCTAGAAGAGCTCCAGTCTTTCAACTTCACCATTGCTCACAGGGCTGGGATGCAACATTCTAACGCCGACGCGTTGTCCCGCCGACCATGTGCTGCTGAGGGCTGCCGTTGCTGTGAAAAGAGGGAGGTGAGAGAAAAAGAGCTCACACAGCAGGACAACACAGCTGACCTTAACTGTAGGACCCTGCGGGTGGGGGATGCAGTGGAGTGGAGGTCTCAGCAGGAGCAGGACAGTGACCTGGAACCGGTGATGCAGTGGCTGGAGAGGGAGCGGAGACCGCCCTGGGAGGAGATCACTGGCCTCTCACCTGCCACCAAAGGACTGTGGTCCAAGTTTGTTTCGCTACGCCTTAAAGACGGAGTGCTGCAGCGGGCGTGGAAGGAACCTGCCACAGGGGAGGAGAGATGGCAGGTGGTAGTACCCAGGTTACTGAGAACTGCGGTGCTAGAGGCCTGTCATGGGGGTACGGGGTCAGGACACTTCGCGGTTTCCAAAACCCTTCGCCGCCTACGCCAGGGCTTCTACTGGGGCCAGCATAGGCGAGATGCAGAAGACTTCTGCCGCTGCTGTGACGCCTGCGCGGCTCACAAGGGTCCCTTAGACCAGTCCCGGGCTCAGCTTCAACAGCAGCCAACAGGAGCACCCATGGAGAGGGTGGCTGTGGACGTTATGGGGCCCTTTCCCCGCACCGAGAGAGGTAACCGTTATGTCCTTGCAGCCATGGACTATTTTACCAAGTGGCCGGAAGCATACGCCATACCAGACCAGGAGGCAGAGACTGTAGTGGATGCCCTGGTGGAAGGCATGTTCAGCAGGTTTGGCACAGCAATCTCTATATACAGTGATCAAGGGAGGAATTTCAAGTCGAAAGTATTCGCCGCTATGTGTTGAAAGACTGAACATGCAGAAAACCCCCACAACACCGCTGCGACCTCAGAGTGATGGCCTAGTGGAGAGGTTCAACAGGACATTGGCTCCACAGCTAGCCATCCTGACTGCAGACCACCAGCGTGATTGGGACACCCACCTCCCTCTCATCCTCATGGCATACAGATCTGCTGTGCAAGACTCCACGTTGTGCACGCCGGCTCTGCTCATGCTGGGGAGGGAGCTCCGGACTCCGCCAGAGGTGGCTTTTGGACAACCACCAGATGCTCCAGATGCACCGCCCGGGCAGGACTACGCAAAAAAGCTGCAGGATCGCATGGAGTCAGCTCATGCCTTTGCTCGAGGGCAGCTGGAGAAAGCAGGCATGAGACAGAAAAGGAATTACGATGTGACAACAAAAGGGAGACACTTCCAGGTGGGGGAATTGGTCTGGGTGTACAACCCAAAGAGGAGGAAGGGGCACTGCCCCAAATTGGACAGCCACTGGGATGGGCCTTGTTGGGTCTTAGAGAGGGTGGGAGAGGTGGTTTACAGGGTGCAGGTACCACCCAGGGGAAGGAAGGTGGCCCTACATCGTGACAGGCTGGCCCCTTATAGAGGACACTCACTCCCCTGTTTCCCTCATGGACCAGTGCGGGCCCCAGCGGATCCCCAGGTCACATCAGATGCTGTCTTTCCCCCTGCATCACCTGCTCATACTGGAAGGGACCCCCCCATTTCCCCCTTGCAGCAGAGCCCGCCACCCCCTCCGCCTGCTTCTCAGCCCCACAACGTCCCTGACCGGCCGAAGAGACTCCGGCGGTTGCCACCGTACCTCAGAGACTTTGTTGTTCCCTCTGGGACGAGGGACTTTTTGTTGGGGGGACAGTGTAATGACCATTGAGTTCATTATGTGTTGTGTTCACTGTGCAGGGACAGCCGAGCCACAAGGAGGCAGCACAGGATTGGGTGTGTGGCTGCGAGTTAGTTGAGTGTGTTGCCTGTGTTTAAGGGGTGTGTTGTTGGCTATTGTGGGGACATTAGTGGCGTGGGTTACGGCCATAACAGTAGCCCTGTATGCAGCTGTGTTTATCCCTGTAAGCCAAATAAAGCCCGTTTGGTTCAACCTGACCCGTCCGGTGATTAGTAGAATAAGCGGACGTTACAATATCATAAACCAGTCGTCTCTGGTCTTCGGAGAGAAAGGACGTGTGTTCACTCGCTCCGATAACACGACCTTGGGAGATTAACAGCTTACAGCTGCAGCTGGACAGCCTGAGAAATAAAACTTGGGCCCAAGACGAAAAGAAAATAGGTTAAAAAACCGCCTGCAGGCCATGCAGAACCTGATCCGGGTTTGGAAGAGGTCAAGGAGATGATACGAAACCTCAAAGACGATCTATCGTCTATCAAAGACGATCTATCTGCACGGGTCACAGCCGAGATAAAGTCGTTGGAAAAGACGCTGGAAAAATTCTGGGAAAGCCTTCAAAGTGAATGCTGAAGAGATAAAACTGCTAAACGCGAGGGTTGAAGAGCTGGAACAAAAGGAAAGAGAGAAAGATGTCATCATTACAGGCCTAAAAATAACACCCAGGTTGAGACAGACAACGGAAGCGAATGACGAAGACACAAAATCGATTGAACAACAGGTTATTGATTACCTGGAGTCAAAGGACATTGTCCTGAACCCTAACAACATCAACTCCTGCAAACTCTTGCCAAAGCGTGATGACACAAGAGCTGTAAAAATCACCTTCACGAATCTGAAATTTAAAGAACTATTGAAGCAAGGCAAGAAATTGAAAGAAACGAAGGTTTTCATGAATGAACACCTGACAAAACAAAACACAAGCATCGCATGGAAGGCACGCCAAATAAAATAAGGAGGAAAAATTCTGAAGACGTGGACAAGAAACTGCAGGATTTATATCACACCACTGGGAGAAGAGAACGGAAAACCAATCTTCATCAAAACGATGGAAGACTTGGGAAAATACGAAGGATCCACCTAAACAACAACATTACTGATGGTAATCATGGACATGGACCCAGATCAATATAAACACAGGAAAAAGACTCAGACTGTGCTTACTTTTTGGAGACTGAATTCAATGTGGCACTGTCAGAAACTTGGCTAAATGAACAAAAAGGTGTGAACTTTATGATAAAAGGCATTATACATAAAAGATAACAATGAAATGGAGAATGTGTAACAGTAAAAATAACGAGACCAAAGGGAGAAAACATATTAATCTGTTGTTTGTATCCTGATTGCAAAATAGACATATTTAATGAGAACATAACCAAAATGATAGATGGAATATTAATAAATGACATCTCCGACCATTTACCAATACTTACAATATTTAATACTAACGACAACATCCACCCAGAAACATATGCAAACACATGCAAAAAAAAAAAAAAAAAATACATTATATAAAAAACATCTTAAAGACAAAACATTGAAAACAGAACTACATCCTATCGAAATTACAACAAATACGACATACCAAAACACTGAAGATAATCTATTCTTCCCTTATTGGGTCACATTTAAATTACTGCTTATAAACTAAGACATAGTAATGTGTTTATACGAGAAAGGATTAAATCTAACATTGGAAAACACAGCACTGTCAATAGCTATTAATAGCTAGAATAACCTTGATGCAGAGACAGAACAAGGAACTTCGAAAGACGAAGTTTTCTTTTGAACTGGAGGAACGTAAACAAAGTTGGGGAATGAAATCTGCAGGGAACAAGGATGACACGAACAACGATGAAGAGGAGGAATGAAAAAAGACAACACTGACTACAGATGAGAATAAATCCTACATAAAAAAGGACAACAAAAAAAAAATAAAAATGAAATTGTGTACAGACTGTTTGACCAGAGAGACAAGCTTTGATGTAAATTTTCTGTGTACAAAACAGGGGACGGGACTTGGATAAGCAAACTGCTTCTCTCGTCTCCTTTTTCGGCATGTACAAAAAAAAAAAAAAAAAAGAATAACAAAACTTATGTGAATGCAACCATGTCGGAAATAAACTGAATAAATAAATAAATAAATATTGTGTGTAAGAGGCTTTTTCCATATAATTGTCTATGTTTAGAGGTTGATTTGAAAATGTTTCATATGAATGTGTTTCCTGCTGTTAGATAGGAATATATATTGTGATATGTTATCGAGATGTGGTTAATACATTGAAATGTCCACGAGAGGGCAGCATGGCTGCATTATTCTGTTATTAGTGTGGATTTATCTCTGTTCGTTTATGTTATTTTGGGGATTTAAGTGATCTGTCGTTCTGATTATTATTATTCTGTTTATTTGACAGAACACCACACAGATACACAGAAATATAAATACTCAGAAGATAATTAAAGAAACTAAAGAATCATCCTGCCTATTTGTTGCATTCTGATCGATGCACACGCCACGACACCAACTTTCTTGAACTACTTGATTTTGGCAGTACCCGCCATTACAATTCTTCATCACTTCAACCTTTCTAAAAAACTTTTTCATTTTTTCAACTGAACATCAGGAGAGTCTTTAATGGGACCTTAAACCAGTGGTGGCTGCTGCTAAAACTGATGAGTGGGCGAGAAACTTCTCTTGGTTCAATATAGAGCAAGTCTGCAGCTGTAAAATATAGCCTGTTGGCAGGTTTGGGCTACATTACATTTTTCAGTTACATTTATGTTTTTAATTTCCCATGTTCAATTACAACTCAATCACAATTACAGTGACCAGCATTTTTTCCCAATTACAATTAAATTACAATTATTTTTTTTATTCTCAGAAAGTAATTTACAATTGCGTTACATTTTTGTTAGTTCACGTTAGTTCAATTACTATTAATCACAATTACTGAGCCTGAAATAAATAACCTAATAAAATTTAACCTTCCTTTTGTGTTAGCTTTCTGTTAGCATCTCTTATGATAACTGGTCCTAAATCAGCTGTAAAATCCACTAAAAACAAATATCTATCATCAAATTTATTTCCTATGTATTGGTTTTCTTTTTAGGCTTCAGAATCAATTAAAAGATAGGTTTTAATATTCTTGATTTGGGCGTCTGAGCCTTTTTTCTGTCAATATAGATTTAAATTTCTCTTTTAATTGGTCAAATGTGGGAAAGCTTGAACTGTAACATGTTTCCCCTTTTTTTGCGTCAAATTATAATTGACAATTTTTTATAGAATTTTCATGGCAATTACAATTACAAAGTAAAATATCTGAACTCAGTTACAGTTTTGTTTTTTAATTTACAACTATAATTATGCCATCATTGTAAATGATTATCAATTACGCGATTACAATTATATTTGACCCCAACCCTGCCTGTTGGTTTGAATCAGGGTTTGAAACTGTAAAAACATTCAATACAAAATGTTCAAACCATGTTTTATGTGTTTTAAATGACTTCAGCACTCTAGTTTATTTGAATTTGCAACAAGTTATTTTTATGGAAATGTATTTATTTGTGTTTGTTTTTTTACCTTGTCTGCACATGCACAAATAAATGACTATTTATTGCATAAATGTGACCATCACCAGCCCTCCCTAAGGAAGGATGAAAAAAACTTTATTAAAGATGTAACCTTAGTGAGGGGGAAGGGAACAGGGAAGAGGGAGTCAGGGTAGTGTAATGGAAGAGGTGGGGAGGAGTCGACTATTTTAAGCTGAGAGTGAAGTTTTGTGTTGTGGGGTTTACTTTCACTTTAAATTTCAATAATTAAAATATTTTATATTTAATTATTTAATGTGATTTTTTAGCTGCCAAACGTAACTATATTTTTCTCTAATACATATGAGAAGTTGTGAATAAAACATTGTTTTGTATCAAGTATTTATCAGATCCATTCAGGTGGAACACTTTAACAGTTCTGTCATTGCAAATGCTACACTTACTTTGGATTTGTTGTTGTTGTTGTGTGTCTTTTTGTTGTTGCTGTTGAAGCTGTTGTTGTTGCTGTTGTAGTTGTTGTTGCTGTTGTTGTAGTTGTAGTTGTTGTTGTTTGTGTTGTTGTTGCAGCTCATTTTTTTGCAGTTCCAGTTCTTTCAGTGTGGTTGATTGCTCTAAAATATAAAGTAAATGTTGAGAACGTGAGCGATAAATGAAGGACAGATGCAGCTTATTTGAATATACAGTGTATTTCCAGTGACGGCTGGTGCATTTTTCTCCAGGTAGGGCGACAACACCAAAATAGACATTCACCAAAAATAGGATTTTTGCAGCTTTGAACAAATAATTAGGGAAATTGCAGTCACAGAACTGTTTTAAAAATAACCAAATTTATTGCCACTGAACCCATAAACAAGCAAAAACAAATGTTGTTTATACAATGGAGTGAGTGAGTGTGTGTCAGTCTAAATAAAAAAGGGGGTGAAAAAGGAAGTGGTGAATTATTATAGATAATTTAAGACCTGAGAAAATATCATTTCAGACCTAGTTTACAAAATATGGACATATTCAAGATTTGAAATCATCAAATTTAATTTGTTCCTAGTTTGTTCATGTTTCTTTGCCTTTTCTGAAAAGTGCTTTAAATGGGTCCTACCTGTCTCATCCTGATGTTTGAAAAAGAAGGCAGGGAAAGCAGAATTTGAGTTCAAGGTTCAAATGGTTGTCTAATTGTCTATGTACTGTGTATTGTTCTTTTGACGTTTTTCACCTATGCTGAGTACCTACAAACAATACATAAAATGAAAGAAGTAATTGAAGGTCTGGTTCTTTGAGTTAAGTCCAGTATAACACATTCAGTGAAGAGAAGTTCTTTTCAAGTCAAGAACAGCACAAATTTAAGATAGACTGGCCATCTGGCATACCAGACAACGCCCAGGTAGGCTGGGCCGGCAAGAAAAAACTTTTTTTATTGGAAAAAAGGATATTTATTGGCAAACGGTAGCTAAAGTCTGAAAGAAGTTTTAAAAAGGGGCAAAAATGGGACAAAGGAAGGAAAAGGGTAAAATGGAGTTAAAGTAATAATTACAATTAAGACATAAAGAGCCATATGTTGAGGATCAATGTCTTAATAACAGCTTCTACATGGTGTCTCTGATAATGTAATGGGCTGGTCTGGGCACAAAATGCCAGGACTGAGTTTTGGTCCCAGTCCACCCTGGTATAAATCTATGTTTCCAGTGTGTTCCACGATGTTTCAATGCTCAGAAATGTGCATCACATTACCTTCATTCTGTCTTTGCAGGTGCTTCACCTCCACCTCATGTTTAGCCAGCTGGACGCTGATGTCTCTCAGCACAGTGTTGATGTCGGGGATGCAGTTCTGCTGTTGGTTCAGGACACTTGGAGGTTCGTCTCCTGCAGGTTTGGTCAAAATGATTTCATTCTCAGACTCAGCTTGGGGTACAGCTGCTGAGATGCAGCAGATACTGAGCAGCGCTAATGGAAGAAGAAAAGCCATCTCTCTTCTCTGTCTGTGCATTTCAACTGTTAAAACAGCCTTAAATATATTCCTGACTGTAGGACAATGATCAATGAGTTACCAGAAGAGTTTGAATTATTGCAGAGGTCATGCTTGACAATTACTCTATTCTCTGAATGAAACCAACAGCATCAAAGACCTGTTGACCAGCTCTATATCAATGTTTGCTTTAGTTATAATGATTATACAATCCAACCTTTCAACTATGCATGCACAATATTTGCCAAAGTCCCTCCACCCAATGTAATCTCTCAATGTGTTTTACATTATAAAGCTCTAGGAACACATAATAATGAATTAAATAATACATTTTGGACACATATATACACACACATATATACATACACACACATACATACATACATACAGGCTTACACACATACCAGTTTAGTATAATTCTTTCAAGCACTTTTAACTAAGATGGGTTTGGAACTGTCATTTACTGAAAAACTTTTTCTTGTTGGTCATATGTTGATGTTTTTGAAATTACAATTAGAATAACTTAAATATCATACTTTCTCTTGATGAGGAGAGTTGATTGACTTTATTTATTTTTTTGTAGTACTCCTTAATACTTTACATTTGTAGCTTGAATAGGATGCCTCGCTCCAAAAGTTGTATTTTGTTAGTTAAAAGGTAAAGAAACAAATTATCTTCATAAAAGATTAGATAACATTCATTTCATAAACTGAGGAATCATATTTACTGTATAGACCCTGCCCCATTTCTGTTTTGTTCTAATAACTGTTTTATTCTAATAATCTGATTTACTTTGCAGTTCTTTTTTTATTTTATTTTTGTTCACTTCTTTAATAGTCTCAAAACTAAAACCCTTATTTGTATTTATACCCACTGATAAATAAATAAATATTTAGACATGGATAGAATTAGATAACAATTATATATCATAATCAACCTTTGACATGTACTGTATGTGTAATATAAATGTTGTAGTTTTTTTGTACACAGGATACAGACATCACCAACTGAGAATAGCAACCATTGGATAAGTATTTAGATTGAGTCTAGGACGTATATGTTTACCTTTAATTATGACTTTTTAAAAAAAATTTATTGTATAAATATAATAATTTACAAGAGAGGGTAATGGTAAATCACTTTAAACATAAATTGAAATAATCTGAAACAAAACACCTGCTCAGTTAGGAAATAAAACAGCCAATTAAAACTACATTTATTCCAATTTGGAACCTGATCACAGATAGAATGACACTAAATAACATCATTGTAATTTAAAGGAGTTTGTAAGAGATATCACTGGGCTTCAATTGATTTTTTTTCTACGACAAACGTTTATGTATTACATTGATAGATTATTTCTGCACAATAATAATATATCAATAAATACATATTGAACATAATTTGAATTGCTTTAAATCACCAGTAAATGTCATCTCTAATTAACTACAATAAATGATCGTTTGATTTCTAAATGTAAAACCTTCTTCTAATTAAAATATTACTGTTAGATGTAAACTTTCCTGTATGTATGTCTTTATCTTTGATGAGCTCATGTTTGATCCTGACAATCACAAATGTCTTACATATTATAACAAAAGAAGACATGTGCAGCCATGTACCAGGTAAGGGAGGAGTAACACTAGATAACAACATAGAATAAAAATGCTGAGAAAACTACATTCGTGGCCCAGGGAGTGAGCAGACCCTGAGTGTTTTAGATGAGTGCCTGTTCTATCCTATTGACTTGATATTGTTGTTGATTCATTTCTGTTCATCTCTAATAAATTGATTGATTGATTCAGCAAAGCAAAACCTCTGATTATGTCTCTGTATGCAATCTCAGGTACTGAATACGAGATTTAGCTCAAAACTCTAACACATCCAAAAATAATTATTCTGGCTGAAGGCATTTTTAAAAACTAAAGGCAGCCAGCTACTACGATGAGCAGAAGAGACCAATCGACACGCATTTATCTCTCAGTTGTTTGCTGTGACTGCAGCTGTTTTGATGAAGCTGGAAATGGGTGAGGGGTGTGAGTTTTATTGAGATTTTTATTTTATCTTTACTTTAATGCGTACATTTATGAGTACAGACAACATAAGCCATGGTTTTTTTTTTACATAAGTATTTAAAATAAGTAAATTAAAAGCTAAATCTGCGGAGGTGGGTGCTGTGGGCTGAACTAAGCAAGAGAACATAGAATGGGGGAGGGGCCTCAATCTGAAAAACACTGGAGGTATGTTTTTCAGGAGGGAAGAACACAACACCACAAACTCAGCCCCCATTACCTGGATTTACCTTTCCTACAGGTCATTCTCCATAAGCTGCGATCATAGTTACCAGAATAGGAATCACTCTTTTTGTGCAGATTTTATTAAAAAATAAATACATATTTTAAAAATCTGAATTTATTAGCAAATATTTATAATTTGAAAAGATACTCACCCACACTTCCTTGACTCAGACTCCTCTGTTTTAAATTTGACAATTTATTATCCAACATTTCCCACCAATTAGTAATTTAACAAAGATTTATTTTATCTAGTCAGTTATTTAATGGGTAAAGCAATGGGGGTGGAGTTCTACTGGTTAAGGAACTAGTAACTAGAGGGATGCAAGTCCGAACCCCACTTTGGGTCATTGCTATGGCCCATGAGCAAGGCCCTTTACCCCTAACTCTAACGGATCCTCAGAGTTGCAGCTTTAAAGGGGCAGTATTATGAAAAAATCACTTTATAATGGTTTTGCTACAGTGATATACATTATTTTAGCCTCATTCTGTTTCCTCCCTCTTTTGTTATTCCATATTTCATAAAAAGTCAGCTCCAAACGGGTGGGTTGGTTTTTTCTCATGTTATGATGTCACATAGCGGAAACTCCTCCTCCTGACAATCCTGGCTCCTCCTACCCTATAAGAATGTGAGCTCCTCCCTCTCAAACTACCTCACAGGTAATATAAACACTGCGGTTTAATATAGAATATATATTATACTTTATTGTCATATGTAAAGCTACATACACAAAATATGTACTCTGCATTTAACCCCTCCCTGAGGAGTAGTGGGCAGCCATGGTGGAGCACCCAGGGAGTAGGTACAATCAGTTCCACTTTTAGTAGCCGTTATACCGCCTCGTATCGCCTTTGACATGATCTGACGTGTTTGTGACCCAATGCGACGCAGGGTAGAACAAAACAGTGGCCGAGTTCTGTGGTCAGAATATGTGTGGATAACAAGAAAGCGACGTAGCAGCTCCAAGCTCCAGTGAGTGTTTGAAACAGGTGACTGACTCTGCTGCTGATGTGATAAACACACACCGTGGAGCAGCGTTCGTCTGACTCACAATCACAATAGCCAGTTTTTTGGCTGAAAACAATAACGTGTGTGTGGATAGCAAGAGAAAATCACTATAGTAATAAAGCTGTGGCATGAAGTCTGCATCTACAGACACGCCCACTCATGCATATGCATGAAGGCCCCAAAACTGCCTGTTTTTAGAAGCATCATGAAATTGACTTTTCAGAGCGCTAAAACTCTGGATAACAGGCAAGTCTGGGAAAATAAACCTCAAATAGTACGTTGTTGGTTATTAGAGCAAATAGTGATGTGTGAAAAATCTCATTATACTGGACCTTTAGGGCCTGTACTATGAATCAAGATTAGATTAATCTCTATTAGCTGGCTTAAACTAACTAAACATTTCCTGTCAGACAGGAACTGTACTACAAACGTCCATCAAAACATGCTAATTTAAGCAAAGTGATTACAGCCTCGGTACGTGCGCGTGCACATAAAAGGGGTGGAGATTGCAGCATCTGACCAATTAATGGAGAACCTGGCAGAGCGAGCGTTTTTACAATGAATGGTTATGATCTTAAATAAATATAATGAATATAAATCCATGATGACAGCAAATAGCAACAGTGTTAATGCAGCGCGCAGCAGGAGGTGGGGCTTTTATACTCCCTCAGGTCTGATCTACCTACACCTAACCTGGTCCCGACCAGGTTTGGTGTTCAGCTTAAGTTTAAAATGATGAATAATTAAAGTCCATAATTCAGACCAAAAACAACACTGTTGTTCCAGAAAAGGCAGGAATGAAAGAACACAGGCAGGAAGCTGCTGACACTGTTACTGTGTAAAAGCTCTCTGATCAGTTTCACTTTATTACAGCACACACGTTTTTCGATTCAAGACCTATTTATCACACACATACTGGGATGACAGTACATTGTTTAACTGTATGTTCGTGATGATGGTGTCAGCCTCAGCATTAAATGAATGAATGAATGATTTCACCCGTCCGTGCACACACAGGCTTCATCATCTGACTGTAGATCAGTCCATCAGATATAAATCTATATCTTTCCTAAAGGATGTCGTTGGTAAATGAAAGGATTGCTTTTGTCATTAATAATCTTGTTTCATAAACGCAGCTGTCAGATCTGCATCAACCAGGATCTTCTATCAAAGGGCAGGTCGTTTTCTAAGATATCTGATTGGTCAGGAGGCGGAGCTTTAGTACTCGTTAAAATTTGAGCCAGAGCAAAACCTGCTACCGACCAGGTTAGCTGTTCAGCATTAATTGCCATAGTAATTAAGCTCCAGTGAGCTTTGTGGTTCAGCACACACTGATTAAATCCTGGAAGTTAGCGAGATAAGAAATAATCTAGATTCGTAGTATACCCCCTTAAGGATCGCCCAAGCCAGTGTTCTTCCTGTTATTAGAAGCTTTTTGTGATTATGGATGATTTACTTTATACTTCATCATGTGACTGGTGCTACTCTGTAGAATAGAAACACACGACCAGTGAAGAGTCACACATCTACTTCATTTTCATCCAGTTACTAGTTTAATAACAAGAGTTTAGAAAAGTCACACATCTGATAGAAATGTATAAAATTTAATTAAAAAAAAAGGTGAGATTTGAAAAGTCTAATAAAACAACTAAATTACAGCTGTTGCAATACTTTATTAGTCAGTGTTATTCCTCTACATTTTAAGATCAAAACCAAATCATGAAACAAAATAAATCATTCTTTGTTTGACGATATTTGTAGTTTCATTGATAAAAATAATTTGTGTTCATCTTCACTTGTTCTCACTGAGCACAGAACTCAAACAGTTAAAGAATGTTTGTTTCTCACATTGTGAAAAGCAGGTGACCACTGAAGGTGTTGTGGTGATTAGTACTATCATATATCCAGGTGTTCGCGAACAAACGCAAAAACACAACATCTCCCACCTCCAGCAGCAGCGTAGCACCATTAGAAGAAGCTGCTGTACCATTAGTCTGATACTCATATGCAAGACAAATCTTCTGTCCGTTCTTCATCAGCGTAGCCCCCGAGGCACGTGAAGGGTGTCCATGTCCATGAATGTAGAACTCAAAGTGATAGACCCCCCTCACTGGTGCAGTAAAGAGCCCTGTAGAACAACTTGGTCAATGAATACATTCATCTTATCATCTTGATATTCATTGAACCAGTGATGTTCATACCTGTATGTGGGTTATAGGCGTTTCCAATATTTTCAAACACATTTTTGAAGATCAGGTTTGTGTGTGTGTTGAACGGTCCAATGTCTCCTGATCCAGAAGCCAGCAGGGAGGTGGAGAAGGCAACCTTGCTCACTGTAAGAGAGAAAAGCCCTTTTACAGCAGCTGATGGTCCAGGAACAGGACTGATGTGGTAATGAGATAAAATCACAAACCTTCTCTGTCTTTCCTCAGAGCTTCCACCTGCTTTTCAGTGATGTTTGCTTTGGTTTTAATGGTGACCAGCTCTGCTGCCTGTGCTGAAAGAAAAACCTTTACACTTATTCTCTATTGAAAGAAAACAACACTGTTTTTCATACAAGTATTCTTCATCACTTCAACCTTTCTAAAAAACTTTTTCACTTTTTCAACTGAACATCAGGAGAGTCTTTAATGGGACCTTAAACCAGTGGTGGCTGCTGCTAAAACTGATGAGTGGGCGAGAAACTTCTCTTGGTTCAATATTAGAGCAAATCTGCAGCTGTAAAATATATCCTGTTGGCAGGTTTGGGCTACATTACATTTTTCAGTTACAATTATGTTTTTAATTACCCATGTTCAATTACAATTACAGTGACCAGCATTTTTTCCAATTACAATTCAATTTCAATTTTTTTTGATCCTCAGAAAGTCATTTACAATTACGTTCTTAATTACTAAAGTTCAATTACAATTAATCACAGTTACTGAGCCTGAAATAAATAATCTAATAAAAGTTAACCTTCCTCTGGTGTTAGCTTTCTATTAGCATCTCTTATGATAACTGGTTATAAAATCAGCTTTAAAATACACTGAAATCAATAAAAATATAGGTTTTAATATTTTTGGTGTGGGCATGTGTGCCTTTTTTGTGTCACTATACCCCTGGATTTCAATTTTCTAAAATTTTAAAACGTTGGAAAGCTTGATATGAAACAAATTATAATCATTGTTAACTACATATGTGTAGAACTGTACATAGAACTGTAACATGGTCCTTCTGGCCTGGGGTCCGGTCCCTGCTGGCTCTGGTCCCACTGGGTTGCCCGTTCGGCGTGGCTCTGGCCCTCTGTGGGGATTGGGCCTTGGCTCCTCTGCTGGGGTCTCGGGCGGGGAGTTCTCTGGGCCCACCTTTCGGGGGTTGGGTGCGGAGGTGGTGGTGGGGGAGTGGATGTTCTGCGGGGGGTCTGGGGCTCCTTGGCCCCCGCTCTTTCTGCTGGCCTGGCTGCATCTTCGGGTCCGGGGCAGCGCTTGGGTTTGCAGTAGCGGTTCTTGCAAATACATTGGTCTACGATGCACTGACATGCCTTGGATAAAACTCGCAGTGGGCTTAACTTTAGACACATTGATCCTAATTACCTGTTTTAGGTTTTACCACTCACTCCTTCCCTCTGTCCACAGCCACCACCATTATACCTAAGCTTCACACTTATCACCTGAGGGGTATTCCTTAAAGCAGGTTATGTTCAAACTCTGAGTATGTTTGGGCTCAAATGAGGGAAACTCTGAGTATCTCATTCCTAAACGCGAGGTATGTTCTTCTCTGAGTATGTTACCGTGGCAACATTGTCCGTGAACTAAACCTGGTCGCTGGCAGGTTTTATCAAAGAAACCCTGGGTTTCTGCCTGGCTCTGCCCACCTGAACACCGTTTCTGAACACTTTAATGAACCTTAACACTCTTCTCTGAAACACATTAGTAACATCACACACCACAGACGTGTTCACATCATTACTAATGTGTTGCTTTACGCTTTTTTTTTTTTTCTTTTCATTGTTTTGTATCAAGTATTTATCAGATCCATTCAGGTGGAAAACTTTAACAGTTCTGTCATTGCAAATATTATACTTACTTTGGATTTGTTGTTGTTGTTGTTGAAGTTGTTGTTGTTGTTGTGTGTCTTTTTGTTGTTGCTGTTGAAGCTGTTGTTGTTGCTGTTGTAGTTGTTGTTGCTGTTGTTGTAGTTGTAGTTGTTGTTGTTTGTGTTGTTGTTGCAGCTCACTTTTTTGCAGTTCCAGTTCTTTCAGTGTGGTTGATTGCTCTAAAATATAAAGTAAATGTTGAGAACGTGAGCGATAAATGAAGGACAGATGCAGCTTATTTGAATATACAGTGTATTTCCAGTGACGGCTGGTGCATTTTTCTCCAGGTAGGGCAACAACACCAAAATAGACATTCACCAAAAATAGGATTTGTGCAGCTTTGAACAAATAAGTAGGGAAATTACATTCACAGAACTGTTTTAAAAATAACCACATGTATTGCCACTGAACCCATAAACAAGCAAAAACAAATGTAGTTTAAACAATGGAGTGAGTGAGTGAGTGTCAGTGTGAATAAAAAATAGGGTGAAAAAAGAAGTGGTGAATTATTATAGATAATTTAAGACCTGATAAAATATCATTTCAGACCTAGTTTACAAAATATGGACATTTTCAAGATTTGAAATCATCAAATTTAGTTTGTTCCGAGTTTGTTCATGTTTCTTTGCCTTTTCTGAAAAGTGCTTTAAATGGGTCCTACCTGTCTCATCCTGATGTTTGAAAAAGAAGTAGTTAATTATTTAATTTCTCTTTCTTCATTTTGCTTCTCTTTCTATCGTCCCACGGCTTCACCTGTCAATCAGACACTTTACGACGGACCACTGTGATGTCAGCCCCTCCAATGACCGGAGGTGTTGTGTAAATGAGCTGCTGCATTCAACTGCACAGCCGCTGACTGTCTCTGGGCGCTGGTAGGCTACGCCCAGAGACTGTCCATAGGCTTGTATTGAAGAAGAATTACTCCACATATATAACTTTTAACGAGAGTAGATGGTCAGAAATTAGTGCACCCAAAAATTCTTGGTTTCAAGTAAGTTAACTTACTTTTAATAATCTGATTTTATTTAAATAAGGTGTGGTGAAAATTAATGATGATTGTACATATTTGATTTGTTTTTTGTCAAGACAAATAAAAACTATACACATGTTAAATATCGTTAAAATGTTGTTAAAATGGAAGTAAAATACCAATAATGTAATATATACACAATATATATAATATATATACAAAAATGGGGCAAAGGAAGGAAAAGGGTAAAATGGAGTTACAGTAATAATTACAATTAAGACATAAAGAGCCACATGTTGAGGACCACTGACTTAATAACAGCTTCTACATGGTGTCTCTGATAATGTAATGGGCTGGTCTGGACACAAAATGCCAGGACTGAGTTTTGGTCCCAGTCCACCCTGGTATAAATCTATGTTTCCAGTGTGTTCCATTATGTTCCAATGCTGAGTGATGTCATCACATTACCTTCATTCTGTCTTTGCAGGTGCTTCACCTCCACCTCATGTTTAGCCAGCTGGACGCTGATGTCTCTCAGCACAGTGTTGATGTCGGGGATGCAGTTCTGCTGTTGGTTCAGGACACTTGGAGGTTCATCTCCTGCAGGTTTGGTCAAAGTGATTTCATTCTCAGACTCAGCTTGGGGTACAGCTGCTGAGACGCAGCAGATACTCAGTAGCGCTAATGGAAGAAGAAAAGCCATCTCTCTTCTCTGTCTGTGCATTTCAACTGTTAAATTAGCTTTAAATATATTCCTGACTGTAGGACAATGATTAATGAGTTACCAGAAGAGTTTGAATTATTGCAGAGGTTATGCTTGACAATTACTCTATTCTCTGAATGAAACCAACACTATCAAAGACCTGTTGACCAGCTCTATATCAATGTTTGCTTTAGTTATAATGATTATACAATCCAACCTTTCAACTATGCGTGAGCAATATTTGCCAAAGTCACTTTACCCAATGTAATCTCTCATTGTGTTTTACATTATAAAGCTTTTTCACTCCTTAAAACTCCTTAAATCAACATTCTTAGCCCACATTATGCCATTAATGACTGTTCAAACGACACGTATGCACACGTGAAATGGAAGCAGGAGAAATGTGATGTACACGGCTGTAATCAGGGTATTGTGAGATCCACATGTGATCCACCGCTTGTATCGTATACGTACCCCACCAAAAGATAAGAACCTGAAAAACATCAAGTGTGGCCAAAAATGGTAATAAAAGGTATAATGGTGGGATGTTTGTGTGTGTGTTAGCAGGTAGAGAGGATCAGGGCAGGGGGAGGTGATTCAGGGAAAGACTGTGTGATTGATTGTATTCCTGGAATTGGAGAGCTAGCACACTCCTGTAGAGCTGAGCCGAGCTAACAGAAGTCAGTATAAATACTGGGATAAAGACCCAGAGAACCTGTGTGACATGTGTCCAACTCTTACCTGCTCAGCAGTTTGCTACAGATAGATAGCTATAGGCCGTAAGGTGAAAGCTGTATCGTTTCATCCAATTCTGACATATGGGGCACTACAATCTTTTTGCTCAGATATATTGATCCTAAGAGACATATCAAAAGTTCTCTGTTTGTAATCCTGCAGTTTCTATGAAATGAGTGTTTGAAATCGATACTACTTACTTTACTCGCTTAATGATATTGTTGTCATGCGTGATGCGGTTTGAGTCACTTGTAACCTGCTGGTCCAATAGGAGAGCACCAATAACCAAGATGGCTGAGACCAGTATACGATCTTCCAGCAGTTCAGAAGAGGAAAATGCAACAATAACTTTTAGAAAACCATCAAATACATGTTATATATATATATAGAACAAATAGAGGATTTTTCAGCAAAGCAATGGGAAGTGGATTGAAACTGCTTCGAACAATGACTTTGTTTTGAGTGGTGAGAGCAAGACTTTAGATGAAACTCATACTGCATCAGTATTAACTTTGACTGACAGTATTCCACAAGATTCTGGGTTTCATTCAACAACTACAGAAGATTTATTGATAGAAAGCGCTTGGCTTCCACAGAGAAACATTAAAGAAAGCATTCAGACAGTAATGAAACACAGGGGAGTCAATGCTAACAGGTGATGCTGCTAGCACCGCAGGATCAACAAGTGAAACTTCAAGAAAGACACTACGGTCCAGGATGGGCAAACGCACAAAGGATCTTCTTTCAGTGGCACAGACATTATCAGCTGGTATGTAAAAATAAATCTCTCTCTTACACTCACACACAAACACCATATATTAATAAGTAATTATGTAAGTTTATTCTATTTTGTTTAGAGTTGTGGTGATTAGGAATTCATTTCTGTAGGCTGATTTTACATGTTTTTATATAGGGTACTTGTATATCGTTTTATAGGATTGTAATTTTATATGTTGTATTGGTTTTAAAACCCAACTCAGGAAATTAAAATTAGCTGTAACTATAACTCTATGTGCAGCACTTCAGATTCATACTTGAATTGAAACTATTTGAACTGCATTGATCTGCAAATCTAAATATGTATATAAACGTGTGTTCTGTGTGTGAGAGAAATAAATTCAAATGAACAATTAAACTTGTTTCTTTATTGAAATATAAAATTCATTCATTTATACATTTATCAAAATGCCATAGCCTACCATATGTCTTTGTTAGAGCACAATACAAAGTATTTTAGCATGAAAGCATGTATTTTTCAATATTTGACCGCATCCTGTATCATAAATAAATCTGTCGTTTGTAAAAAAAAAACTAAATTGTGTGATAACCGGGTAAAAATTTGGGGAGTTATGGTGATTATTGTAATTGGGGATACACCTTCCTCAGTAGAAATAAATGCAGAATGGGTGTATTGGAGACTCATCCAAGATGGCAGACGTGGTGATACGTCAGCTCTAAGAGGCAGCGTCAGTCTATGAGGCCTCTACGTATATTATGGCTGCGTTCGAATAGTCTCTCCTATCTCCTTTCCTATCCACTTTTCCATAACCCGTGGATGATGTCACAGGATTAAGGAAAGGTGTTAGCAGAGGAGTTAGGAAAAGGTGACCACGTTTGTTTTGGCAATCAGACACACTTCCACTAGGTAACGTAATAATCCCACGGCTGCATATCCTTTCTTCAGCTTAAAGAAAATTCGAACGCTCTTTTATCATAAGATCCGGTAAGATTGCGGACAGACTGCATGTGGCGCTTTGAGCTCTGTCATTTTGTTCCAAATTTTAACCTTATTTCACCCATCTTACAAATGAAATACTACATCTTGAGCTGAGCGGATGCCATTCAAACTTTACACCGATTAAAATTCCTGAAAACAGCAGACTATGCCTAGGTCTGACCCGCCACAGCGCACCTGATGACTGCCACAACTACGCAGAAGAGATGGAAACCTCGACTGAAAACACCAAAAGAAAAGATCCTTTTTCACCCGTGAAACACATGCCTGCAACCAAAAAGAAGGACACGGGTAGCAATGAGGACAATGATAAAATAAATCCTGTCCTCGATGCGATACTTAAATTGATGGAGAAAGTGGATGCACTCGGAACCCAGATGAACAGTAACGCTGCAATGCTGGTTAGCATTGCTAAATCAGTGGAGTTTAATGCAACAGGGATCAAAGATTGCAAGAACCAAATGCAGTCAACTGTAGGAGAAGTAACTACTTTGAAGAAAAACAATGCTGAGCTGCTGGAACGAGTCTTGGATCTGTAGCGATACAAACGCCGATGGAACCTCCGTATTAGGGGGATGAAACAAGGAGAAGGAGAGGACATTTGTGAAAAAGTTAAAAGCATGATAACCAAAATCTCCCCCTCGTGGTCCTCAAACTTCAACTACATCGTGGATTCTGTTCACCTATTGGGCCGCTGTGATGACAAGACAAGGCATGTGGTAATAGAGTTTACACAAAGATTTCATCGGGATGCGCTGTGGAGGATGACCAAGGAATCCGGGATTTGCAAAGAGCTCTACATCACCTTCTCTCTGCAAAGCTGACCGTGACCAGCGAGCGGCGCTGTGGCCTAAGATACAACAAGCCAGAGCTGAAGGACAGAGGGCCTACTACAGAGGCACTGAAGGATACATTGATGGAAAACGTTTTTCCTAAACATCTGAGGTTTGAGGTTCAGATGATAACAAAAAACTAATTCATAACAGATTTATGTAGTTCTGACACTTATAAAGTTGTGGATGGCTCATCATTACAGAATTTGACAGGACGTTACATTTTACCGTAAATTGTTTATTCCACAGGTTCTATTCTTCTCTTTTCCAGTTGTAGTTAAGTTTTTTTCTGATGAATGTTCCCTTTTGTTGTATGTGACTCAATTTAAGGGGCTTAAGGCAAGGCAAGGTAAATTTATTTGTATAGAGCATTTCATACACAAGGCAAGTCAATGTGCTTTACATGATAAAACATTCCACAGCTTAAAATCAATAAGAACATTTAAAATAATCAGTAAAATCAATTAAAATCATCAACAAACACATTACATCAACAACATGACCAAAAATCTCCCTCTCAATCATACGCAGTAGAGAAAAATGATTTAAAAATGTTCACGTGATGCTGACTTCAGCTCTGCTGCAGTTTGTTCCACTTCTTTACAGCATAACAACTTAAGAGAAATTGTTAAAAGAAAAGCAACCTTTCTTTTTTGTAAGGGGAAAAAAGCTGATTTTATTTTCTTACAAGAAATATCAACAGATGAGACATTTTGGAAAACCAATGGGGCGACAAAATAATATTCCACCATGGCTCTAATAATTCTTAGCAATTCTGTTTGGTAATTCTCCTGGAAAACTTTAGTAACACTGGACATTAGCTTATTACTGTGGTTAATATTGATGGTCTCCATTATTTCCTGGTTAATGTCTATCAATAACTTGCTCCAAAATGAACAATTAATTGGGGATATCTCCCGAGCTATTGGGGAACTTCAAATGAAATTTCCTTCAGCAAATATAATTATAGGTGGGGATAATAATATGGTTGATAACGAATGCCTTGATAGATTTCCATCAAAAGGTCATCAAAAAAACTCTTCTAATTCGGTTATTGCTAATTTATGTAGCATTTTCAATTTAACAGATCCCTGGTGTTTCAATTTTCCAGAAACTAAATAGTATACTTGGCATAAACCCAACAGTTCTATTCGATCAAGAATAGATTTCTGGTTAATTTCTTGCTCTTTGTTATCAAGTGTGTCTGAGTGCAGCATCTCAGCAGCTCCTCTCACAGACCATTGTGAAATTAAACTGACACTCAAACCTCCAAACTTCAATCCCAGAAACAGAGGCTATTGAAAATTCAAAGCAAAATTATTGATTTATCAGACTTTTTGTGATAGGATTAGAACTTTAATATCGGAAATAATGAAAGATGACTCGGTTGAATCTTACGTTTCTCGTTCGGAATTGTTAAAGTTAACAATAAGGGAATTTTCTATTACTTATGGGAAAATTGTAAACCGTCAAAATAAAATAAGTGAAGTCATCTTCATGAAAGAAATTAATAATACGTTTACATTTTGCAAAACAAGCTTGATGAAATATATCTTCTCAAAGCTCAAGGAGCCGATATTAGATCCAGATCTAAATGGATTGAGGAAGGAGAGAAGAGTATTTCATACTTCTGTCGAATAGAGAAAATAAGGCAAGAATGTAATTCTATTAAAACCTTAATTATTGGTAACCAATTAACAAATGACCCAATTCAAAAGGAAATTGTTTAGTTTTACACCAAATTATACTCATCTAATTACTCAAATAGTGATGCTGAATACTTCTTAAATAATATCAAAAATCTCACCCCTAATAACGATGATTTTTTAAGACATTATGTGATTCTGATATTACACCAGACGAATTTGATAAAGTAGTACAGAATATGACATCCAACAAGTCTCAAGGCTGCGATGGCCTGACAGCAAATTTCTATAAACATTTTTTGAATTCTTTAAAGGTCCCATGTCATGCTATTTTTCACCCATCTCCATTTGTTCTAAGAACCCCAAAAACATAGTATATGAGGTTTATTTTCCCAAACTCGCCTGTTTTCCAGAGTTTTTACCTCTGAAAAGTCACTTTCCGAGCAACTCTACACAAACAGGCTGATTTGCTGCCTACTTATGCATATTCATGAGTTCATGAGCATGTTTATTGACGGGACACTGACTTCCTCCTCCCTGGTGACGTAGGACCAGAGGACGGCCCGCCCTCCTCCCACCAACTCCGTAGCTGAGCTCATGCTGCTTTATAAACATGAGACAGAGCGTGGGGGCGGAGCGTCCACCGGTACATACATAAAATGTAGAAAATACATACATAGCACTGCGCAAAGGACGCTGAAATGCTCAACTTCTTGGGCGTGTCTATTTACATGTCAATCATGGCAGAGCGCTTCCTGGAGGATTGGCTTCACCAGCTCAGTGCTGCGTCAAATTAGTCATCAAAGTGGGAACGCGTCATCAAATTGTAATGAGGTGTTTGTGTTCACCCTGTAGTAAGAAAGGAGTAAATCACCCTCTAACTAATGATTGAATCAATGAAAAAAACACTTTAAACATGTGTATGAAGCCATAATAACACTTTATGATGTTTAAAGCACAGAAAAGTCAATTTAGCGTAACATTGGCCCTTAAAGAAAACCCTTTTTACTTATAGTAAAAGAAGCAATAGATGGTTTAAATTTCCCAACCACAATGAAGCAAGTTGTTATAACTTTAATCCCTAAACTAGGCAAAGACGCCAATATTATTGACAATCATCAGCCCATAACGCTCTTAAACAATGACTACAAAAGAATTACACTAGTTCTGGCCAATAGATTAAAGACAATTTACATCAAATTATTAGTAAAATTCAGGTTTTATGGAGGGAAGATCAATCCATAATAATATCTAATTATTTCTTGATATTTTGGACTACAGTGAACTGATCGTGGACGAAGGTTTTATTTTGTTTCTGGAAATTTACAAAGCCTTTGATTCAATCGAGCACCCTTTTATTCTTCAATGTCTAAATCTTTTTGGCTTTGGCAATAAATTTCAATATATTATTCGCTCACTAACAGTTCAGTTGTTTATCATCAAGGCACCTCTCAGCGTTTCAATATCCATTGAGGGGTTAAACAAGGGTGCCCAGTTTCACCGTTCATCTTCATAATGGCTGTGGAAATGCTCTCCATTTACATAAAGAATTCCAATATTGCTTCCCTAGATGTTCTTGGGATGCCTTTGATCATCTGTCAGTTAGTGGGTGACACAACTATTTTCATGAAGCAATTGTCTGAAGTACCATCCTTCAAACTATTGACAATTTTTCAAAAGCATCTGGACTCAGATTGAATCTTAAAAAATGCAGGTTAATGCCAATACACAACTATCATTTACCTGAAGCTGTGTACAGTATTCCCATTAAGTCCTCTGTAAAATATCTAGGCATAAATATATCCAAAAACAATATTGAATGTGAAAATAAGAATTAATTCATGGCTACAAAGAGATATTAGTATTTTAGGACATATTTTATTAACTAAAACGAAAGGTTTATCCCGCTGCATATATCCAGCATATTCCACAGCAATCCCCCAAAAAAATCAGATTAATTTTAACTATATCTGGAGAAACAAAGTGCATTATACAAAGAATACACAATGAGCAAAGAATAACCATATGGTGGTCCTAAGGCGATAGATTTTGATTTTATGAATGGTACATTAAAAATTAACTGGTTAAAATCCTTTTCTTCCGGTACAGATGTTTGGAACCATATCTCAAGGGAAATGTTTAAGAAAATGGGAGGGAAAAATCTTTTACTTAAATGTGATTTTGCAATTTCAAAACTCCCAATCAAGCTTTCTCTTTTCCACCATCAAGTACTTTCATACTGGAAGATGCTTTATAATGGTAACTTCACCCCACATAACACACCTATTTGGAATTACAGATATATAACTGTTACAGGTCAATCTTTGTCTCAGCAGAGCTGGTGGGATCAAGGCATTTGGTCAACAACTCATCTGCTGGATGTTGACGTCTCCCTGTTACCTCATGAAAACTTTAATAATAAATCCAACCTTAATGACAATCCAAATCTATTTAAATCTATAATAAAAGCTATTCCTAAATGTTTTATATCTTCTACACGTGAAACTATCAAATACTCAAATATCACTCCTGACCTACCTAAACTGACAATTGGTGAAAACGATTTTAGTAAAAAGGTAACAAACAAATATCAGAAGTCTTTTAAATCAGATCTCAAATCCATTGATTTTGTATAAAAATGCAATATCCCAACACTTTTCAAAGACTCCCATTACCAAATTACAAACTCATTATTTAAAATTTCTAATTTCCCCTAAATTGAAAGAAATCCATTTTAAGATATTGAATGGAATCTACACATCTAGTGCTCTTTTGAGGCAAAGATCTGGTTTTGAAACAAGAGGTCACATATATTGTGGTGAAGACGAAACCACTGAACATCTCTTCTTCTACTGTCCATTCTCACAAGCTCTATGGTCTGATATTCATAAGTGGCTTTCCACTAAAGTCCCTCAACTAAATGATTTTTCAGAAAAGGATATTATCTTTGGTCTTATAATTAAAAACTCATACCATGACGTCCTTATCAATAACATCATTATACTTGGACAATCTTTTATACACAAAGCAAAGTACTCAAAAATCAAACCTCATTTTAATGCCTTTCACAACTCATTTTTACAATATTTGAAATCCCTTAAAATTTTAAGAAATAATAAGGCAAATAATTTGTTATTCATGATTGAATAATTTACACTTACAGAAAAAACCAAGCCCCCTTTAAATCTGTATTATTCTGTACCTTTGAATTATTTCCTTTAAAAGACCCTGTGTATGAATGTTTTTTTTTCTCTTTTTTTCTCTATTTTGCTCCTTTGTGTAGAGATTGAACTTGTGGGTTTGACTTTAGTATTCTATTCCAATGTTGTATATGTCATTCAAGTGCCTTGTTATATGTATATATTCTGTACCTTTGCTCATTAAAAAATAATAATAAAATAAAACGAAGCTGTTAATTAACAAAAAAAAAAAACATCACAGATGTAGCTATAATACAAGGTGCTTGGATATATTTAAGATGCTGGTTTTAACACTCAATATTTCATCTTCACACCCACATCCTTGAATATTTCAGTTTTGCTACAATAATTAATGATGATGATATAATAGTAATAGTGATAGTAATAATAATAATTGTAATGGTTATAATAGTAACAAAATAATACATTAAGAATCCAATAACTACAATACAATAATAAAAACAGTAATATCATTAATAAACAATATTTATAATAATAATGTAATATAAGAATATAATAATAATACAATGAGAATACCACTAACTATAATATAAAGTATTAATAATAATAAAAAATACAATAATATGAGAATGTATTGATAGTTATAAGAATAGCAATAACAATAATACACTAGTATTACAATTATACAATAATAATAATTATCAAATGCAATGTATAACCTTAAACAATGTTGTCGATTAAAACCTGAGCACCCGTGAAAATTGCTTGAGAATTGAGCGAGTTATGACAACTTTAATAGTGTAAACACATCATTCCTCTATAGATGTAATGCACTGTAGGAGCGATTGCCACTGGTCTAAGATGGCCGTCCTGTTGACGCACCGATCCAGTTGGCGGCAGCAGTCGATGCGGCGTCTACGTATTATAACGTCAATATGTTTTTATCACGGCCACCACTTGAAAACTTCCGGGGGTGAAGGAGCAGTGGATAGGAAAGGAGATAGGAGGGACTATTTGGACGGAGCCAGCCTATGGTAATACTCCTTCTGAAGCAAAATGACCCGGATGTGTTTCTGTGACTTTCCAATATGGACGTGTTGCTGTTTATGTGAGCAGGTAAACCCACTGTTAGCGTGTTAACATGACATATATATGTTACTGAGTTTCTTTACAAATCCTCTTTAGAATGTTTACTGCGTTTATTCATTAGTTTAGATTCCGGAAAACGTTCGGAAGGGAACGGAAGTGACGGCGGCCCGGGCTGGTGTTTATTAGGTACGTTTGCTTTCTCTTCTGCTCAAAGCATGACCACAAAAGATTATATACACATACTTAAATCATCTCAGAGATTTATCATCTTTACTCTGGACTTTATTCATCATTTTGTCCAGTTTAAGGCTCTGTGTTATTTCTGGAGCTGTATTACTGGACATAATTTATGTGATATAGTTTCTGAGATGTTGGAAGCTGAAAATGGACACGTCTATTGTCCATATATAAAAAAAAAGTTTTCATCCGATCAAACTAAAAATGTACAGTATGACTTTTAAATAAACACAGAACAATTTGTTAAAATTTCAGATTATTTTTAGACCGAAGTTCGTGGGATGTCGTGAAAGTTTGTTGAAATTACTGCTGTTAATTGTGATTTAATTCAGTCTTTGTATATTTTGGTAGTATTTAAATAAATAAAAGAAATGTGCCGACACTGTTTTGACAACATGACGGTTAGAGTTAGACAGCCACTCACATACCAGCAGAGGTGACAAGTAATGAAGTACAAATACTATGTTACTGTACTTAACTAAGTAGTATTTTCTGGTATATGTACTTTACTCGAGTTTTTTTTTTTTTTTTTTTGGTGACTTTTAACTTTTTAAAGCATGTATCTGTACTTTCTACTGCTTACATTGAGCATTTGACCTTTTATTTTGTTGACACATTTTTATTTAGAAATTGTATTTTTTACGAGCACTAAATTCTCCAGGTGTTCAAAGATAAAATTTTAACTTATTAAGTTTTCTACAAGTTCTTATAATAAAATAAAAGTTTAAAAACCCTGTCATATTATTGAAGGGACATTTGTTTTACATGTTACTTTTTTACTTAAGTACATTTAGAAGCTTTTACTTTTTTAGAGAGCAACTTTCAAAACTTTTACTTTTACCAGAGTCATTTTTTATTCAACTATCTATACTTTTTCTTGAGTACTGGAGACTTGTACTTTTGCCACCTCTGCAGACCAGCTGCGCATGAAACAGGTTTGTATTTAAACTTTTGTGTTTGCAGCTTCACAATGAGTCAAGCTGGAGAACTTGGGTCAGACAAGAAAGAGGAAGAGGAGGAAGAGGAAGAGAAGTTCTACGACTGCCAGAAGGACTCGGAGCCTCCAGGAGCTTCAGCACTAAACACGTCCAGGTCAGAGGAGTCTCTTCCAGGACCCGAGGACTTTGAGGACCCTGGTTCATCAGAGGAGTTTGAGTCACTGACAGAGGAGCAAAAGGAGGTAAATATTAAAGGTTAATGGTCTTGATTTATATAGCGCTTTATCCCCACACTGAAGCAGTCCCAAAGCAATTACATATCAGCTCATTCACCCAATCACTCTCACATTCACACACCAGTGGGACAGGACTGCCATGCAAGGCGCTAGTCGACCACTGGGAGCAACTTAGGGTTCAGTGTCTTGCCCAAGGACACTTTGACACATACTCAGGTACTGGGATCGAACCCCCAACCTCTCGATCAGAAGACGACCCTCTACCACCTGAGCCACGGTCGCCCGTATTAGACGGTGTGGTGCATTCAATGTCTGACTTCTGTTAGGAAACTTGAGCGTCTCCTTCATGTGTCTCAGAGCAATCGGCAGCAGAGCCTCAGTCTGAAGGAGGTTGGAAACGCCCAGTTCAAGGCTTCAGGTGAGAGCAGACTGGACTGTAAAGTGGAAGCTGTTCTGGAGTCTGATCGTGGTTTACACACGGTTCACTGTTCCTGTTGCAGATTGGACGGCAGCAGTGAGCAGTTACACAGAAGCTCTGGCTCTGTGTCCACAGTGTTTCAGCAAAGAAAGAGCCGTGCTGTTCTCCAACCGAGCAGCAGGAAGAGCTCACCTGGTGAGAACTGTGAGCGTGCGCGCGCGAGCGTGCGTGTGTGTGCGTGTGCGTGCGTGTGCGTGCGTGCGTGTGTGTGTATGTGTGTGTGCGTGTGTGTGTTGGAGTCAATTCCATTTTCAGTTACAATTACACTTTCAATTAACCATGTTCAATTACAATTAAATTATGATGACAGTGACCAGCCTTTTTTTACAATTACAATTAAACTACAATTATATTTTATCCTCAAAGTCAATTACAATTTACGTTCTCAATGACTTAACAATTACTGATCCTGAAATAAATAACCTAATAAAAGTGAACCTTTCTCTTGTGTTAGCATCTGTTATGCTAACAGATCCTAAATCAGCTGTAAAATACACTAAAAACAAATATCTAGCATCTTATTTCTTTCCTATCTATTGGTTGCCTTGTTAGGCTTCAGAATGAATGAAAATATAGGTTTTAATATTTAAATATGGTGTTGTCATCTCAGGCTTTTTTGTATCCGTATACCCCTAGATTAAAGCACATAACTTCTTCAGTCTGGGTCTCAGGGGAGAATCAAAGGTGATCTGGTTTCATTGGCTACGTTTACATGACAGCTTTAATTCAGAACAAATCTGACTTTAAATTAAATCCGGAGTAGGTGGCTGGTTTATTCTGAATGTTGTATTCGTTCATTCCGCTTTTAATTAATTCCGGTCGTTCTGCGCATGCTCGTTCTGTTGATGATGCAGCTTTTTGTAGATTTTTGTTGTCATTTTGTGCTTTTGTTGTCCTTTTTGTGTGTTTTACTCTAAATATTTTGTTTTTTGGAGTCATTTAGTGCGTTAAATTTGGAGGCTGCATGTATTCTGTTGTGCACGTCTGATACGTACATACGTGTATACAAAATCCCATTGAGAAAATGCTATTGGGTCATTTCAACAAATTTTCAGGATATCCCACGCACTTTTTTCTTCACCAGTTGCCCCTTAAATATTTATTTAGCACACTGTTCCTTTTTAGTTTGATCGGATGAATACTTTTTGAAATATGAAAATAAAAGTTGCATAATGATAAATTGTTTTATATCCCAAGAAAGAGTAACATTTATACTATAAATTAAAACAGAGATCAGCTTTTTTCTTACATTCCCACATACAGTTATGGGCCAATGAAAATGGTTTAAAAAAAGTCTTTTTTTTGGATTTCAAGAGCATGTCACCCAAGAACTAATGCATATATGTGACTAATCATTAGTGATGTGAACAGTCTATGTTCATAGCTCTAAGCTGATCACATTACAAGGAGCTGAGACATATGCTAAGTTGTTTACTGAAGGACCAATCCTGTTCCAGGCCCAAAAACACACTAAGATTTCTCTAGATTTGAGGGGCTGGCATATCCACCTGATATGATGTATAGCAGATATTTTAGTATATTCTGAGAGAGTAGGTGTAGCTGTATTACCATACTAAATGTCAGTTTCCTATGTGATGTAGTTCCTGAGATATTGGAAGATGAAAATGGAAGAAAAATAAAGACTCAGAAATCGATACACACCCCCCTGACTAAATTGTTTGTTAAAATGACATGGAATGACCCTCCTCCCACAGGACCAGAAGGAAGAGGCCATCACAGACTGTACCCAAGGTGAGTGATGACATCATCTACCTGCAGCGTGGACATGTGACCTGTGTGCTAAATGCCTGCTGGTTACCATAGCAATAGAACTGGATCCAGAGTATGTACGTGCGCTGCTGAGGAGGGCGGGGCTCTACGAGCAAACGGAGAAGCTGGACGAGGCCCTGGAGGATTACAACAAAGTTCTGACTTTGGTCCCGGACGAAGCTGTTGCACGTCGAGCCTGCGCGGTGCGTTCACTGACCCCAGGACAAAACGTCACGCTCGTTGGGTTTGTATAACTTTGTGTGTTTGTGTGTTTGTGTGTTTCAGAGGCTACCTCAGCAGATTCAAGAGAGGAACGAGAAGCTGAAGGAAGAAATGTTCGGTATGTATTAATGCACCTGTACCATGCGCTCACAGCGCTGACCTTTGACTATTTGTGTGTGCACAATACAATCTGTGTGTGTGGAATTAGGATTATTATACTAAATTGTCTGCGTGTAATCCATTCTTTTTGTGTCTATCAACATCCGTATGCGTGAGTCATCAAACTGAGACATTCTATTGGCTGTCTCTGTGCACGGGACTTTTGGAACACATTTGGCGAATGCAATCTGTGACTTTTTAATACTTGTAACTTGTGCAATACCGCTCGAAACCACCAGTTGTCGCTGGTACCAAGTGACAGACCCTCCATTCAGAGGCCAACCTCATAAGAGTGATTTAGTATATTTTTATAACTGTAATTTTTAAGTCATTTATGTTATATAACTTAACTTAATTAATAAGACACACGTTCATAAGACATGTTGTTTGCCAACTAAACCACCTCCAAAAATGCAGAAGAAGAGGAAGCTATGCCAGAAAATCAGAAGAAGAAGAAGAACAGGGGAAATGGACAAATCCTTGTACCCTTTATTCTTTGGTTATTCCATTTTAAAACCAGATCAAAATAACAAATAAACAGTGTGGTTATTTTGTTTTACTAATTTAAAATCCAAAACCAAAATACAGAATCATAAAAAACCAGACAAGCAGTGGATTCCTGTGGTGTAATCAATCTACTGGTCCTTTTTTTTTTATGATCAACTTCCTCGTGTGTTGACGGCTGCTGTCAGTGGCTCACGGTATTAAAACGTGCAAAAAAAAGAAAAAATAAATAAATTACCCCCCGTCTTCTGGGGTCTGTTATACAGTTTAGACGTGTTGTTCCCCGTTGCAGTTTGAAGTACCTGTCGCAATCCCACATCTTCAACAATATTTGTAGGGTGGTAATTTGTAGCTATCCAACAAGCATTGCATTGGTTAACTTGTCATTAATTTGTTTGCCTCCCTCTCACACCAAACTTCTCCTCCAGAGTGGTTTGCCGTAGTCCGTCAGGTCTGCCCGACGCCGCTGAACCTGGATGCTTCGCTCGTAGATGGTACATTATTAAGGCAGAATTACTGCGGTGGTAATTAAATTCCCCTTTGCATTGCACACACAACTTTTGTCTTGTCCACAACCCCTTCTGACAGTAATTTAATGCTAAACGGTCCATTTAGAAGCATGTGTTTTGAGTTTACCATTGCTAGCTCAGGCTGTAGCAGCAATAGCTACAGTGTCTTCTTCTTTTGTGAGACAACGGTGTCTCTGACACATCACTTCCTCTGCTCTGTATTGTGCCAAGGGAAGGAGCGGTGGTCAAATGAATCGATGCATCACCTAATTTTAATGCGTTAATATGATTTTTTATTTTTTTTTTTCCTAAAAAAAATGTCTTATGAGTTTGGCCTCTGAATGGAGGGTCTGTCACTTGGTACCAGCGACAACTGCTGGTTTCAAGCGGTATTGCATGAGTTACATGTATTAGAAAGTTACAGATCTCATTCGCCAGATGTGTTCTAATAGTCGCGTGTACAGAGACAGTTAATAGATACAGACACAGATTATATTACACACAGACAACTTTTTTTTTTTACAAATCCTAACAAGCCTTTTCACACGCTCGGAATTCTCACTCTTGTTCAGTTCTTGTGCATGAGGTCAAAGGTCAAGAGGTATAAACTCTACATGGCTGACGGTGTAGACAGTGAGTCTGACAGAGATTTAGATTATTTTCCTCATTTGAGCGTTGATTCCTTGAATAATTTTTTGCGGAAACATGGCATCGTTCTCCCAGGCAGAAATGCAGAGTTAGCTGCTAAAGCTAACGCTGCACACGAGCTGAAAATTCATGTTTTTCCTGACTTTTCAAACAGTGATCAATCAACTGATCAGTGCTGTTTCACTTATCGCCCTGTTTAGTGTCCACATTGTGCACTTTCTTCAAATTTATAGATTTGATGTAAAATAATAGCTTAATAAAAATAATAATAGACCTGGTCAGTGAATGGTGGACCTCGTAAATTTACCTGAGAACTCATACTGTTCTTTTTACACTCGGAAATCTTGCTTATCCCATCAATAATAACTTTAATACATTTTATTTATAAACGCTTTTCAAAAACTCAGACACTTTACAGTTGTTAAAACAACTACACAAGTCAAAAAATAAACAACAACAATAAAGGTAAATACATAACAATAAAAAGTGAAAAGCTTGTAGAAGGAGTGTGGAAGCAGAGGAGGTGTGTCGTTGTGATACTGTTTCTCACGTCGGTTTTACTAATATTCTTATGTCATAGATTATCGTATTGATGTTGACCAATATTAAGTATGTGCATTATATTTGCAGTAGTTTTTAGGGTCTAATGATGGTCCTAACTCAATTTTTTTTTTTTTTTTTTTTTTTTGAAAAAAATGCTTTGCTATAGCCTTACTTTTTTTTTTGGTGATTTTTGTTTTTTGTCATTTTTTGTGCCTTACTGCCTATTTAGCCCTTTTTAAGTATGTGCATTATATTTGCAGTAGTTTTTAGGGTCTGATGATGGTCCTAACTCAAGTTTTTTTTTTTTTTTTAATTTTTGAAAAAAATGCCTTGCTATAGCCTTACTTTTTATTTTTTGTTTTTTGTCATTTTTTGTGCCTTACTGCTTATTTAGCCCTTTTTAAGTATGTGCATTATATTTGCAGTAGTTTTTAGGGTCTAATGATGGTCCTAACTCAATTTTTTTTTTTTGGATTTTTTTTTGAAAAAAATGCCTTTTTATTTTTTTTTTTTTTTTTTTGTTTTTTGTCATTTTTTGTGCCTTACTGCTTATTTAGCCCTTTTTAAGTATGTGCATTATATTTGCAGTAGTTTTTAGGGTCTGATGATGGTCCTAACTCAATTTTTTTTTTTTTTGATTTGTTTTGAAAAAAATGCCTTGCTATAGCCTTACTTTTTATTTTTTGGTGATTTTTGTTTTTTGTCATTTTTTATGCCTTACTGCCTATTTAGCCCTTTTTAAGCATGTGCATTATATTTGCAGTAGTTTTTAGGGTCTGATGATGGTCCTAACTCAATTTTTTTTCTTTGGAATTTTTTTGAAAAAAATGCCTTGCTATAGCCTTACTTTTTTTTTGGGTGATTTTTGTTTTTTGTCATTTTTTGTGCCTTACTGCTTATTTAGCCCGTTTTACGTATGTGCATTATATTTGCAGTAGTTTTTAGGGTCTGATGATGGTCCTAACTCAATTTTTTTTCTTTGGAATTTTTTTGAAAAAAATGACTTGCTATAACCTTATTTTTCATTTTTTGTTTTTTTTTTTGTTTTGTCATTTTTTGTGCCTTACTGCCTATTTAGCCCTTTTTAAGTGTATATTTGCAGTAGTTTTTAGGGTCTGATGATGGTCCTAACTCAATTTTCTTTTTTGGATTTTTTTTGAAAAAAATGCCTTGCTATAGCCTTACTTTTTTTTTTTTGGTGATTTTTGTTTTTTGTCATTTTGTGTGCCTTACTGCTTATTTAGCCCTTTTTAAGTATGTGCATTATATTTGCAGTAGTTTTTAGGGTCTGATGATGGTCCTAACTCATTTTTTTTTTTTTTTAATTTTTGAAAAAAATGCCTTGCTATAACCTTACTTTTTATTTTTTGTTTTTTTGTTTTTTGTCATTTTTTGTGCCTTACTGCTTATTTAGCCCGTTTTAAGTATGTGCATTATATTTGCAGTAGTTTTTACGGTCTGATGATGGTCCTAACTCAATTTTTTTTTTGGGATTTTTTTTGAAAAAAATGCCTTGCTATAGCCTTACTTTTTATTTTATTTTTTAATGTTTTTTTTGTTTTTTGTCATTTTTTGTGCCTTACTGCTTATTTAGCCCTTTTTAAGTATTTGAATTTATTTTGCAGTAGTTTTTAGGGTCTAATGATGGTCCTAACTCAATTTTTTTTTTTTTTAATTTTTGAAAAAAATGCCTTGCTATAACCTTACTTTTTATTTTTTGTTTTTTTTGTTTTTTGTCATTTTTTGTGCCTTACTCCTTATTTAGCCCTTTTTAAGTATGTGCATTATATTTGCAGTAGTTTTTAGGGTCTAATGATGGTCCTAACTCAATTTTTTTTTTTTTTTTTTTTTTGAAAAAAATGCTTTGCTATAGCCTTACTTTTTTTTTTTGGTGATTTTTGTTTTTTGTCATTTTTTGTGCCTTACTGCCTATTTAGCCCTTTTTAAGTATGTGCATTATATTTGCAGTAGTTTTTAGGGTCTGATGATGGACCTAACTCAAGTTTTTTTTTTTTTTTAATTTTTGAAAAAAATGCCTTGCTATAGCCTTACTTTTAATTTTTTGTTTTTTGTCATTTTTTGTGCCTTACTGCTTATTTAGCCCTTTTTAAGTATGTGCATTATATTTGCAGTAGTTTTTAGGGTCTGATGATGGTCCTAACTCAATTTTCTTTTTTGGATTTTTTTTGAAAAAAATGCCTTGCTATAGCCTTACTTTTTTTTTTTTGGTGATTTTTGTTTTTTGTCATTTTGTGTGCCTTACTGCTTATTTAGCCCTTTTTAAGTATGTGCATTATATTTGCAGTAGTTTTTAGGGTCTGATGATGGTCCTAACTCAAGTTTTTTTTTTTTTTTTAATTTTTGAAAAAAATGCCTTTCTATAGCCTTACTTTTAATTTTTTGTTTTTTGTGCCTTACTGCTTATTTAGCCCTTTTTAAGTATGTGCATTATATTTGCAGTAGTTTTTAGGGTCTGATGATGGTCCTAACTCAAGTTTTTTTTTTTGGAATTTTTTGAAAAAAATGACTTGCTATAACCTTACTTTTTATTTTTTGTTTTTTTTTTGTGTGTTTTGTCATTTTTTGTGCCTTACTGCCTATTTAGCCCTTTTTAAGTATATATTTGCAGTAGTTTTTAGGGTCTGATGATAGTCCTAACTCAATTTTTTGGGGGATTTTTTTTGAAAAAAATGCCTTGCTATAGCCTTACTTTTTATTTTATTTTTTTAATGTTTTTTTGTTTTTTGTCATTTTTTTGTGCCTTAGTGCTTATTTAGCCCTTTTTAAGTATGTGCATTATATTTGCAGTAGTTTTTAGGGTCTGATGATGGTCCTAACTCAATTTTTTTTCTTTGGAATTTTTTTGAAAAAAATGCCTTGCTATAGCCTTACTCTTTTTTTTTGGGTGATTTTTGTTTTTTGTCATTTTTTGTGCCTTACTGCCTCTTTAGCCCGTTTTAAGTATGTGCATTATATTTGCAGTAGTTTTTAGGGTCTGATGATGGTCCTAACTCAATTTTTTTTTGGGGATTTTTTTTGAAAAAAATGCCTTGTTATTTACTTACTTTTTATTTTATTTTTTTCATGTTTTTTTGTTTTTTGTCCTTTCTTGTGCCTTACTGCTTATTTAGCCCTTTTTAAGTGCATTATATTTGCAGTAGTTTTTAGGGTCTGATGATGGTCCTAACTCAATTTTTTTTTTTTGGAATTTTTTGAAAAAATTGCCTTGCTATAGCCTTTCTTTTTTCTTTTGGGTCATTTTTTTTGCCTTACTGCTTATTTAGCCCCTTTTAAATATGTGCATTATATTTGCAGTAGTTTTTAGGGTCTGATGATGGTCCTAACTCAATTTTTTTTTTTTTTTAATTTTTGAAAAAAATGCCTTGCTATAGCCTTACTTTTTATTTTTGGGTGATTTTTGTTTTTTGTCATTTTTTGTGCCTTACTGCTTATTTAGCCTTTTTTAAGTATGTGCATTATATTTGCAGTAGTTTTTAGGGTCTGATGATGGTCCTAACTCAATGTCTTTTTTTTTGGATTTTTTTTTTGAAACAAATGCCTTGCTATAGCCTTACTTGTTTTTGTTTTTTGTCATTTTTTGTGCCTTACTGCTTTCTTAGCCCTGGCTAATTATGTGCATTATATTTGCAGTAGTGTTTAGGGTCTCATGATGGTCCTATCTCAATTTTATTTTTTTGAATTTTTTGAAAAAAATGCCTTACTATAGCCTTCCTTCCAATTTTGCGTGATTTTGGATTTTTTTACTTTTTTTTTTTGTACCTTACTGCTTTCTTAGCCCTGTTTAAGTATGTGCATTATGGTTGCAGGTGTTTTTAGGGTCTAATGATGGTCCTAGCTCAATTTTTTTTTTTTTTAATTTTTGAAAAATATGCCTCACTATAGCCTTACTTCCGATTTTAAGTGATTTTGGATTCTTTTTTTTTTGTTGTTGTGCCATACTGCTTTCTTAGCCCTGTATAAGTATGTGCATTATATTTGCAGTAGTGTTTAGGGTATCATGATGGTCTTAACTCAATTTTATAAATTTTTTTTTGGAATTTTTTGAAAATTATGCCTTAATTCCAATTTTGCATGATTTTGGATTTTTAACGGGTTTTTTTGTTGCCTTACTGTTTTACTGGTCCAATGCCTTACCTTTGATTTTGAGTGATTTTTGAGCCTTACTGCATTCTTAGCCATGTTTAAGTAAGGTGAAAATGCAGTAAGGCATGAAAAATGAGGGGGGAAAAGTGGAAAATGACCGAAAAAGGTGGCAAACACCCCTTATTAGAGGTAAAAATTGAAAAACTTTAAAAAAAAATCCTGACATAAGGTTCACAAGACTATAAAAATTACTGCAAATTTGTGCACACTTACAGTAAGGCATGAAAAATGAGAAAAAAAGTGACAAACACCCCAAATCAGAGGTACGGCTTGCTCCCAGAATTCCAAAAGCCTTACCTCTATTTAAAAAAAAAGAAATTCGCCCCATATTTATACTTTACTATAGCCTAATGTCTTAAGAAAATTCCAAAACGTTTATGCCTTATATCACACGTTTTTGGGTTTTTTCCCCCCATTTGTCTTACTTTAGCTTTATCTGTAAAAAAAAAAAATTCAAAAATGTTTAAATTTTAAGCCTTACCTCAATAAACAAAAAAAAGTTTGACCATTTTTATACCTTTCTGTAGCCTTATCGCTGAAATTCGCAAATGTTTCTTTTTAACGCCTTTTTTTTGCCAATTTTCCCATTTTTATTTCTTATATCAGAAAAAAATTCCAACATTTTTACGCCATTCAATACTATTTTTTTTTAACGTACCTTAGCCATACTTCAATAAAAGAAAATCACATTTTTTCCATATTTGTCTTACTGTAGCCTTATCTCAGAAAAAAAACTATTTTTTTTTTTAGTTTCTATGCCTTACTACAGCTTTATCCCAGATTTTTTTTTTTAAATTAAAATAAATGTTTATGCCTTACCTCTGAAATTTCGATGGTTTTTCACATTTCTCCCTTTTTTATGCCGTATTGCTTTTCACCCTAGTTTAAGTATGTGCATTATATTTGAACTAGCTTTTAGGTTCTTATGCTAGCCTTATCTCAGAAAAAAAATCCAAAACGTTCCATGTTCATGCCCTATCTCAGAAAATTAGGTGTTTTTTTCCTTAATTCCTTACTGCATTTTCACCTCAGTTTAAGTGTGCTTATCATATTTACACTACTTTATCTCAGGAAAATAAAATAAAAATGTGTCTATTTTTATCTTTTTCAATTACACTTACAATTATACTTACGTCATAATTGTAATTAATTATCAATTATATTATTTCAATTAGAATTCACCCCAACCCTGACAGGTAAACACTACACACATTTCAATGATACACACAGTCGCTGATCCTTTAGCTCTTTTATTAAAGGGCTCTCGTCGTCATGGTAACAGTCACTGGGCTCTTCGGGACATCAGCATCTCTCTGATGTTGTCTTCAGCATCTTTGACGCTGCGCTCGTGATAAACCTTTTTCTTCTGTAAACACAAAGTGAGAAAACACAGTCAGTGTGTGTGTGCGTGTGTGTGCGTCCTCCCCTTTGGTTTTTGTTATATACATTTCCACTACATATACCTTTTAAGGAAAATATATATATATATATATATATATTTCACCGGGTGATTATTGTATCGACCCAAATAAGGTCCAAATGTATTTCTTTAATCATGTTTTTAATTAAAAAAAAATTAAAACATTTCATTGTGCTAACATATGCATAGCACATAAACACCCAGTCACTTGGTGTCAGTGAACAATATAAGACCTTGTGAAACTACATCACTCCTCAATGCTTTTTAGCAGGAAGTTGATTGAACTTTATTTTTATAAAACATACTGGACACTTTTATAGATGTATATGGTTACTTTTTTTTTGTTTTTTAAAGAATTTAAGAACTTAAAGCTGGACTACCTGAATCTTGAACCATGACAGAGGGGCATGGCTGAATTCGAACCATAAATCCCAACCCCCACTCTGATAAGCCCTCCAAGTCTCCTCCTCTCACGGAAGTGCACGATATCGCGCACAAGAGCTGAACGTGCACTACCAGTAAAAAACGTCGCCATGCAAAATATAGTAAAATGGAACATTAGATGACCTGTCTAGAATTAAACAGCCACTAAAGTGTCCAAAGTTAGTCCAAGACTGAAAACAAGTTTGCACCGTGCACACGCTTCACTATATATAGCAGCAGCCAATGAGGAGGCTCCTTTGTGGGCTCTGCTCACCCCTCCTTTCTCTAAATCCCGTGATTGGAGCTGGAGGGGGTGACCGCCAAGACTTTGTCTTCCAGGGTTTTATTAACTAAAATACAATAAAATACAATTTTTCAGAGATGATTACTTTTACGATATACTATATGATGCTAATAAGAATCTTTTTTTAATTAAAGAAAATAAATCAAGTACCCCAGCTTTAACAGAATCAGAATCAGAATCTGTTGGAGACGCAAAAGTTAAACTTTTTTGAAAAATATAATATTAGTTTGATAATCATACCACTTGTTTTTATATTGGCAGTTAAATTGCATTTAGTTCGCATTTACTTGTTCTCGCGAGTTATACCAATTTTGTACTTGTAAAAATATTGAATTGAGATCAAGATCTGTTGATGCACAAACGCTGAGGATTGAAGAACTCCCACCCAAAAGAAGTCATTCTATCCTCAGGGTTTGTACGTCTTTAAATATCCGTCTGTTTAAGGGAGAGTTAAGGTTTTATTTTATTGTAAAATATTCAATAATACCTGTGAAACAATACAAACGTGTTGTTTTAACTGCACATGAAGTAGTTATCTCAAATATAAATTAAAAAGTGTAGAACATTGCTGTTCAAAATACTAAATTATATCACTGCCTTTAATCTTTCACTTTTCACATTTTAAAATAAACTAAACGTGTCCAACAGGTTCCACTGCAGACCTGTTTAAAGCTCTTTGACTAAAATAAAGTGCACAGCAGTGTTTTGGTTTTACAAATAAAAGAAAATCACAGGGTTTGGGGTTGTTGATAAAATAATAATCTACAGAACAAACTAACAAAACATCTTAAATCACTAATAAAGTGCCCTGAGTTTTAGGATTCCTTGAAGAGAAAAAATAAAAAAAAGTGTGTGTTTACCTCCAGCTCTTTGATTTTTCCTTCTGCCGTCTTTTTTTTGTCTATCAGCTGGTTTCTAATTTCTTCTCTGGGCTGAAGGATGAACCTGAAAGCAGTAGGAGTAGGAGCATCAGTTACCACGGTGACGTCAGTGATGTGATGAACAGGTGAAAATACCTACATGCGTCCCACGCCCTGGTACAGGTGTGTGTTGTCAGGCAGAGCGTTGACCTCCGTATGGGTGAGCTCAGCGTGTTTCTGCATCCTCTTCAGCTGTTCCATCTGCAGGTCGACCATCTTTACTTTCTGCTGCACGTCCAGCTTCTTCATCTGCAGCTCAGAGAACGCCTGGAAGACAGGGGCACTTGAATGCACTGCACACACTTAAAGCTGAATACTCCGATTAGGGCTCACACACAAACACTCATGCCCGCACGCACAAAAACTTGTGGCGCCCACACACAAACACTTGTGGTGTGCAAACACACGCACACACTGTGCGCGTGCACACACAAACACTGCGCGCGCACTCACACCAACGCTTGTGGTGCCCGCGCGCACACAAACACTCGTGGTGCCCGCGCGCACACAAACACTTGTGGTCCCCGCACACAGACAAACACTCGTGGTGCGTGCGCCCACAAACACTCATGCACGCACACACAAAACCTTGTGGTGCGCGCACCACACAAACACTTGTGGTCCCCGCACACAGACAAACACTCGTGGTGCGTGCGCCCACAAACACTCATGCACGCACACACAAAACCTTGTGGTGCGCGCACCACACAAACACTCGTACCCATGCACACAAACAATCTGCGCACACATGCACTGCACACAAAGCTCTGCAGGTGAATCAAACGGCTAATTCAAAGTGTGACTGAGTGAGCAGAGCTTTAAAGGAGCATAGGGCAGGATATATAAATCAGACTCCACAGTGACACCACGGTAGTTAGTTTAACTGCAGCCATCACCCCAGCCATCGCGGGGGCGCGCATCAAATATTTATCTATCACCGGCACACAGCTGATTAGATACTATGGATAAAGGACGGTCACCCAACCAAAGCCTGACGGGACCCGATGGCACCGGTCGGGTCGGGTTCAGACAAATATTTAGAACTGGTGGTCAAGTTTGGTCTCACAGTGTCGTTTGAGCGCAGACTGAATGAGAGTTGTGATCCGTAGGGAAAGGAGAACAGAGCATAGGACAATTTTAAGGGAATACACCTCGAAACATTCCTTTTTATGGACAATAACATAGATTAGCTTTACCTTTGATACATGGATTATGTAAATAGATCCGATGGGTCTCTTGCGTGTCTCGTTACCCGTGCGATGATCTGATGTTGACATTAACAATTGTTAGTTAATAAAATCGGTACTTACTACTGCAACCCGATCCACACTCTAACTATGACAAGTAGGGATGTAACGATTTATCGTAAGTCAGTTAAAAATCGATTCATAGGTATCACGGTTCATATCGATTCTCTGAAAATTGAATTGCAGTACTTTTTTAACAGCAGAGGGCGCTATCCAGAAGTGTTGGCGGCGGGCATAATCTGCTACTACTTTCTTTCTGGCCGCCTTCTACTCTTAAACATATTCATGAATGATTCCTTACCCCTTTAGCACCGAAAGAATATCTGTAATATTATGTGAATATCTGTAATAGTCACGTTTTTTCTGCTAGCTCTGTCTGCTAGCGCATAGCATTTCTTCTTCACTGCAAGAATATTTGCATGCCAACCGACCACTGGGTAACCAGCGCCCTCTGCTGGTCCAAACAAATATCTGAGGTAAATACAGTGCAATGACTGTTATTTTTTTTAAATTCCAATTGTTAAGGCACAAAATACATTTTCAGTTGCACTTTTAAAAAGAAAACTAACTCTTATGCAGTTTTGCATTGTTTACTATAGAACCAGAATTTAAATTAATAGGCTTCTTCTTCATTTGTATTATTCCTTTATTTATTTAATTCAAGATTTATTTTTAGTTAAATTGCATTGTTTTGAATAGTTTATCAAGGGATTCTTTTGACAATGAAAATAAAAGGAAAATACTACAGTATCTAAAAAAAAAAAAGGAATATTTTTCAATCATCATTTGTCGACAGTCCCATTTTGTAAAATAAATCATGAGAGAATCGCATCGTGAACCCAGTATCGTGAATCGAATCGTATCGGTAGTTGCTACATCCCTACCGTGCACGCATCTGTGGAACCAAACAGTAGTTTAGTCCACTGTGCTCATCTCCAAGCCTTCTTTTTTTCAATCTTTTTTATTTCCGAGTTATTTGGACGGTTCTCCAAGCGTGAACACGAATCAGCGTCATTTGGAAAAATCAGAGCAAAATGTATCACAACAATATGTGGCAATAGGTAGAAATGTGTGTGGGATCATTCTCTTTGGTTTAGAGCAATTCATCATCCATTAGCATGAACAAAACAACTTCAAATGAATGTTTATTTTTTTCTCAAATCTTGCCGTATGCTCTTTTAATTTTAATAAGTTGCCGGACGTGGGGTAAAAAAAGCACACACATATATATATATATACATAAACAGTTTTAATGGCTTTTTCATCACAGCATTGAGAACACGTTGCTCCTCTTTGGCAACAACTGGCGACGCTGAAGGAAGTCAGTCCTCATATAAAATAGTCACCATTCAAACCATAACACCTCTGCCTAAATTTCAGCTTTTAATTTCAAATCAAAGTGTTGAATTAATTCAACGAACAAGTGGTAAATAATTAATATTAGTCGCGCATCACGCGTGTACACAGAGGTTCAGAAACAGATGTACTGTATCCCATTAAATTACAAATATACAGTCACACAGTTATATAATAATTTATACATACATTGGTTACATACAAACGCGCGTTTATTCTCAAGTGTTCATTGTTTTAGAAAAAGAAATTGGACGTTTTCTTACCCTTTTTAACTCGGGATCCACGTAGACTGCCATCTTTTAAAAAAAGAAGCTTCGATCTGACTACGACCCGGAAGCGGAAACGTCATTAAAAAAAAAGAAGACATATTTTAAATTTGTTTTTATTATTTCCTATTCCCCTTCAAAAATTATAAATGACATTTATCCATTAAATTATTTTATTAATAAAAATATTTAAACTGGACGTGGACAATTGTTACTGATGCAAAACAAATTTAGGAACCGCATTTATTTTAAATGCGGTTCCTAAATTTAAAGTGTGAAATAGTCAAATCTATATAGAAATATCCATATGATTTGCTGTTTTATAATCATATAAACATTGATTTTTTTTTTCTGGTTATTTCAAATTATTCAATTTGGCATCTTCCGCAAGAATAAAAACCTTTATTATGAGAACAAAATAGTATATACACAAATGCTGCTTTAAAACTGGATATGTTATTGTTTCAAATATTTCTAGATATAACTGAAAATGTCCATGCAAGAAAATTATATATATTGATACTTAGGTTAAATTTATTAAAGAAATATCCCTTGTACAATCTTTTATTTTATCTCTTCTATTTTAGTTTTGTGTGCTTTTTCTCATGTCGTTTTGGCTTTGAACTGTATTTGGTTAGTTGTTGTTAAGCTGTGTATTTGATATAACTGCGAAGTTGTTGCATGTTTTCTTATTTGTTAATAAAAAAAAATTATATATGTGTAATGTAAATATTTTTAGATATATAGAATTCATACATACTGAATAAAATATATACCTCGTCTATCCACGCTTGACAGAAATGGTCTGAATTTTTCTGTTAAATACGTTCAAACTAATTTATAAGATCCATTTTAACAAATTATTTATATCATACTAAATTGGGTAGAAATAAGATTAAGACTAATTTTGACCAACTTGTCTAAATTGAGAGTAAATGTTTAATGTTGTATAATATGTGTGCATTCTTGAAGGAGTCTGTTCATGCTAAACAAAGCAATATGTACATTTTGTTTGCAATTAAAAAAAAAGAAAAAAAAAAAGAAGAATCAACTGTTTTTGCTATGATTTCTGTTTTGACATTCATTACTGGCTCTCCACTAAAATGACTCGTCTAAATGAATAATAGAGAATAGACATCATGACTTCATTGTCAACAATCAATATACTCGGTTTTTATTATAGAAAGTATTAAAATAAATTCACCTAATTTCACTGCCTTTCACATTTCATTTTCTACAATACTATATAAATCCCTTAAAATAAAAAAAAATAAATAAAAAAGAAACAAAAAGAAAATAAATTCAGATTTCAACTGTGCTATTGAATTATCTTCTATTGAAAGCCCTTATGTGTGTATTTAAAGAGTAACTAAACCCCAAACACAATTTTTTTCTGCTGAATACATATGTATCTATTTGGGTATTAAGTACTGCTATTGACCAAAGACAGCGCCACCCTGTGGTGGTGATGAATAGGGACACGTTGTTAATGGTGTCAGCTTTAGCTGAGAAATATCTCAGTGTCCAAGAATTCTCGACACCATCTGAAAGGGTCTTCTCCACAGCTGGAGACACCCGAAGTCCATCACCACTTTGTATCCTTCAAGACAAACATGCTCATTTTTCCGCACAAACATAGTCAATCTACCACAGTTGATAAGTGCTGCTGTACCTTTTGTTAATATGTTCTTTTTCACAGAAAAATGATTTGTTTTATGTCTGAATTAGTTTTGGATCAACTTGTTCAAGTTCAAAAGGAGAACTGTAAATATTCCCAAATGTTTGTAGCCAAAGTGTCATATATTGTATATATTATTATCCAGTGAAACCATCTATACCTGCCTTACCTGGTGGATTAAAAGAGAGCTAATATCCCTGCAGGAAATTAAAGAGACAAACATAATAAAGAGTTAAAGCAAACAAATCCATTTGTGTCATTTCATTCCCTCACCCAATGAGAATCAATAAGAGAATCGGTAAGGAATCGAATCAATAAGCAGCATCGATAATGGAATCAGAATCACTAAATTCTTATCAATTCCCATCTCTAGTTCTGAGACTCATGGCAGGAGCAGAGCAGGGACGGTTAATGTGTAATATAGCGTCTGTGGGGCTGTGTGTGATGTGTGTTTATGCTTGTGGGCTGTGTATTGTGTGTCGTAGTTGAGCAGGCAGCGGTTTGTTACTGCCAGCGTTGATGTCTGAGTAGGCGTGTCTTACTGTGTCAGGAGTAATGCCCAAAATCAAGGCATTTTTTTGATTTCCTTCCTAGTGTCAGGTCAGCAGAAAGCAGGGGTTTAGTTACTTGTTAATGTATTTTGTTTCTGCTTGTTTTGTTTGTACTTAGTATGGTTTTCATGCTTCATATATCCTATGACCCCTGTTGATCATTCTCTATGACATTTAAGTTTCGTGTCTGTATATACTATACGTTAATTGTTCAATTAAAAAACCCTAACCAAATACATGACGCAGTTCTACCCATAGGCTGTCCTATGTCCACCAGATTCTAGCCTATTACACTGCCTGTTTCAGACACTCTAAACCCAACCTGGCAATGCAGCTTGTGCCGCGGTGGATTTGGTTCTTTTATCACTTGCAATCACACCTTTTTCCCTCATAAATCAAATCAGGATGTGTTAATTAATTGTTCACTTATTCTTATTCAGGCCTATTATTTATTTAGTATGTTACACAGTTACTGTAAATGTATGGTTTGTAGTGTAACAGTGTAACTACTACCTAGGGCCGTCATGTTAAATTATGGCTCAAATACGACGGTTTGAGTAATTAGGAGTTAACTTTCCAGTTTTCTTTATTCTGAAATTGGGCCACAATGAATATAAAAAAAATATTTGAACTATAGAAAGATCAACAAGGGTCATTCTCATAGAAGAAGAAGAAGAAGAAGGAGGAGAGCAAGAAAACATAAGAAAAGTTTAGAAGAACAAGAACAAGGACAAGAAGAAGAAGAAGAAGAGTTTAGAATTAGAAGAAGAAAAAAAGAACAAGACGAAGAAGAACAAGGAGAACAAGAAAAAAAGAACATCAACATGAAGAAGAAGAAATGTGAATAAACTAAATGTGATCACCCTCTACTGGTACTGTTTTCTTTAAGTTGTGTTTTCTTTAAAACATATTTTCAGTTTAAACATGTTTACAGTTTGAAATGTCTAGTATAGACTTTAGACCTTATACACATTTACAGTTAACACATGTTTACACACATTTAAAGTGTATGTCGATGTTTTATGACCAGTTGTTAATGGTTGTCAAAGCTGAAACATTGGGAAACAAATGCCTAACCTATTTTTTTCTGTGTAAACATTGAATGGTGACTGTTACATGTAAACATGCTCAGGTTGTAAAAGCAACTCAACTTAGGCTTTAAAGTTTATTTAAAAAAAATAAATAAATAAAAATGAATAATCACAAGGCAGGTCTTTAGTGGGTCGCAGTATGATGGTTGAAGACTTGTTGGAGAACAGGTCAAAGTCATGGGGGTGGGACGATGGGTGTCCTATTGTTACTTATCAACAACCAACTGCAGAGTCACGGGTAACATGACAAACTGCTGCATGTGTGTGTTGCTTTGAACAGCTTCAATCAGACTGAATAATTTTTCTCTTCCACATGCTTTAAACCAGGGGTTCAAAGTAAAAACCTTGGTTTTATGATTGACTCAGATCTGACATTCAGCAGTCAGATCAAATCTATCACAAACATCTTCTACCACCTAAAGAACATCTCCAGAGTGAAAGGTTTAATGACTCAGGAGAAACTGGTCCATGCTTTTATCTCCAGCAGACTGGACTATTGTAATGGTCTTCTGACAGGAATCCCCCAAAAGAGCATCAAACAGCTACAGCTGGTTCAGAACGCTGCAGCTCAGGTCTTAACCAGAACAAAGAGGTCAGAGCACATTACTCCATTTTTGAAGTCTTTACACTGGCTCCCAGTCAGCCTCAGAATAGACTATAAAGTTCTGCTGCTGGTTATAAATGTGTGAATGGGTTTGGGTTTGAGATGTTAGTCAGGTATGAACCCAGCAGGTCTCTCAGATCTATGGATACAGGTCAGATAGTGGAGCCCAGAGCTCACAGTAAACATGGTGATGATGCTTTTAGTTGTTATGCTGCAAAGAAGTGGAACAAACTGCAGCAGAGCTGAAGTCACTAAACACTCTTTTTCTCTACTGCGTATGATTGAGAGGGACATTTTTTGTCATGTTGTTGATGTAATGTGTTTGTTGATGGTTTTACATGTTTTCTGTTTTTGCCAACTTTAACGTTCTTATAGATTTTAAGCTGTTGAATGTTTTCTGTTGGACTTTTTGATCATATAAAGCACAGTGAGTTGCCTTGTGTATGAAATGCGCTATACAAATACGTTTGCCTTGCTTTATCTCTATTAACTACAGGAATAGTGCATTTAAGGTGATCATTTGTTTTGTCCAAACGCTGCTTCGCATTGTGTCACAAACACGTCAGATCAAGTCAAAGGTGAAACGAGGCAATATAACGGATACTAAAAATGGAACTGCTCAGCGCATTGAAAAATTGCTTGCGTGGGAGTGGTTTGTAGGGGTTGTCGTTTGTACCCGCAGCTGCAGTTGGACATCCTTGCATTTGGTGCTTACACCGGCAGCAGGCACTTCCTGGAGGGGGCGGTTCAGACTTTAGTGATGTCACTAAAGTTTTTCCGCCCATTTTTCAGAAGAGGGCATAGCAGCAGCTCAGAGAGCAGGATTAGGGAGGACTTCTCAGAGATCAGAATCAGAAATGTTTTATTGGCCAAGTACAGTTTTAGAACAGTACAAGGAATTTGACTTGGTCGTCAGCGCGCGAAACAAAAAACAAAGAAACAAGCCAACAATAATAATAATGATAAATATAAAGGATCCCCACTCTCTGAAATCTTTATTTTGGCGGTCGTGGCCTGAAAAGGTTGAGAAACACTGCTTTAGACAACAAAAAATTCTTAAACATATCACGCCCAAAAATGGTGCTGGAGCATAATGAGACATTGAAACCTCATGAATATTAAAAAAAAAAAAACTCATCTGATAAAATAATAGTATTACTGAAACAAAATAAAAATCATTAAATTACATGGTATTCATTTTTCACATAATGTAATGAAAGTTGTCATATAATAAAAAAAGTGATTTTTTAATTAGTGGTGGAACGCAATTTAAAAAAATCTAATTAATGAGAAACTTAATTAATTCACCTAAATTATTTGCCGAACAATATTTGACAGGAGAAGCAACATTTTTTCAATTTATTTATATTTTGGTATATACAGTACCACCATCATAGAGAGCATCTTCATCCCAGCCATCATCATTTGGTTTGGGTGCAGCTTTCGCTAAGGACAACGACAGGTTGTGGCACGTGTCCAAATCAAGGCCCGGGGACCAAATCCGAGCTTTTGCAGTTTCCAAATCGGTTTGTGAGAAATGACAGAGAAAGCATTAATCATGATATAAATGACCAAATAATTCAGTTGTAGATATCGCAGTCCCTCCAAATACCAGAGGTGAGAAGTACCGTTACTGTGCTTAAAATGGTTTTTCTGCTATCTGTACTTTACTTGACTGTTTCTTTTTTTGGCAACTTTTTAGTTTAACTCCTTACTTTTTTAAACACATATCTGTACATTTAAAAAAAGGAGCTTGTTAGTTTTAAGACTTTCAAAGATGACGCCACAACGTAAAAAGACGCAAAATGTTGGTAGTTTGAGCTTTTTTCCATTAGGCAGTTTTATAGTTAACAAGTTCTTAAAATGTTAAACTCAAAGCTGCCCTGGGTTTAATTGAGTATTTGCATTTTTGTTCTTAAAAGATTTTATTTACACATTTTATCTATAATCAAACCCTGCAATTTCTCAAAAACACCTCCACAAAATTGCCCGAAAAATTTGTCCAAAATAGAACATAAAGGAATTTTGAAGTGAAGAACCTGCAGAGACTGATATCTGTCCTCTGGATTTTTGTTCCCAGCCCTAATCATCACTCTCATCCTCCCACCCTGGACATGTTCTGTTGGAGCTACTTTCCTCTGACAGGAGATTATGACCAATTTGGCTTCAAATAAACCACATTCACTTTCTCATTTGCTATTCTAAAATGTTTTGTATTAAAATGTCTTGGATTTAGTTTAAAAAACGAAATTTTGGGACATGTTTTCATTTATCTGTTACCAAACATAAAAAGTTAAAATATTGTTTATATATATATATTCCTGCATCACTAATTATTACAATATTATTATTATTTTTCCAGTTAATCTTTCTCAAGCCGAGATGAAAAAAAAAAATCACAAATGATAAATCTGCAATTCTGGTTAAAAGCCTTCAAATTAAAAGACTTTTGGTCCTACCAATCAATCACACAAACATCTCTAAATCCCCAATAAGCATCAAGGAGGCCCACTGATGATGATGATGATGATGTCTCTGTGTGTCACCGTGTGGACATTAGTTTCAGCTGCTCTCTCTATGGAGTCCAGGCAAAAAAACAAGCATTTTTATTATTAGGTTAAGTTAGGTTATTAAGTTTTCTCTGAGGTTAACATTTTCCTGAACAATTATCAACCTTTGACACAATGAGAAATGCAGCACGAACAGTACGTATACTTTACAACTGGATGTGTTTGTCACTTATAGACTTATTTGTTATTTCAGACTGGAATTGTGTCCACGTTGCGTCTTACACTTCTATCAGCTGGAATGAACGCTAGCAGACTGGACAGGATGAAGAGGAAATGAACAAATGTATGAAAGGAAGAACATCTGAGTCCTTCAGACCACAAAATAACATGAATCCATAAACAATGTTTAGGGCCTATTCCGTAATCGTGGAAAACGAACGGAAAACACAGAATTCACTTCCTGAAACGGAAACAAACTGAACGAAAATTGCAATATGTTTGGAATGTAGCCTCATGTGCATGTTTTAGGAAAATAACAGGCATTTACACGCAATGTCTCTTTGTAAACGTTTGGTCCGAGAGATGGAAATGTCCAATCTCGTGCAAAATGTGACGTAATAAGATGCAATCTGACGGACTTCACCTTCTTAAATGAAATAGCTACGGTATATGACACAGAATATGCCGTCAACTAAATGTTTTAGGACAATTTCACACCATATTTTTCACCTTAAAACTAGTGGTGTAATGTCCAGCTTTAGAAAGTGTAGCAAACGGCTGGAGGTCAAATCTCACGTGATCTCAGCAGGTGCTTTTTTCGTCTATAATCATGAAATACATGACAAAGGTTAACTTAATAAACTGTGTTAAGCATGTTTGCATGATTTTGGGAAGTTTAACAGCCTGTAACGACATCTGATCAGGGAAAGCTGATGAAATGGAAACGAAACAAAGCAAATGTATAAACGGACACATGAGATGGTAAAACTCTGAAAAGGAATCTGGGAAATTTTGAAACACAAAATCATCAGCGGCTCGAAATGTTACAGCAAACTAAATTTAGAATTGAACATGCACGAGTCATTCCAACAAATTTTCAGGACATTTTCAGCATTTCATTAGTGTTATGATAATAATGATCGATATATATGAATGTATTTTGAAGGAAAAACACCCCAAAGAAAGAGAAAATGCAGAACATGAGAAATGTGTTCATTATTAATATGTTTTAAAAAATAAATGATTTTCTGATGCAATGGTTTTTATATTTGTTACTAGTGAAAAACTAAAAAAACAATAAATGATTATGAGACACAGAGGCAAGCTACAATGACCACATGTTAAGGATTTTCAATATTTCCGAGTGGTGAAATAACCGCAAAGTTGGGGTCCAAAATAAAAAATGGTCACATAAAGAAAAATGGTTTTATATCCAAAGAAAGAGTAACCTTGATACTACAAATTAAAACAGAGATCAGATTTTTTTTCTTACATTTCCACATGTAGTCATGGGCAAATGAAAATAGTAAAAAAAAAAAAAAAAAAAAAAGGATTTTATTTGGATTTCAAGAGCGTGTCACCCAAGAACCAATGCATATATGTGACCAGAGCTTTAAATTAACACCCACAAATTGCGGGTAAAAATTAGCGTTACTAGCTATTTTGGCTGGTGAAGAATGAAACACCACTGCTGTGTCTGTTTGAATCAGCAGGCTGCAGAAAATTAGTGTTGCCAGATTGGGATGTTTTCCACCAAGGAAACTGAGGTTTTTTGTTTGTGTTTAGACTTTAAAACTTAATGTATAATGGCGTGGCTCTGGCCATCTGCTGGGCGTGGGCCTTGACTCCTCCGCTAGGGTCTCAGGCAAGGGGCTTTCTGGGCCCTCTCCTTGGGGGGTTGGGTGCCGAGGTGTAGGGGCGGCTGCTGGCGGGGGGCCTTGGGGTTGAGGTTGGTGGCAAGGTGCGCTGGGTCCTCGGCTCCTTGGGGCTTTCTCGGGTGTGTATATGGGGGGCGGTGGCTGCTTCTCGGCCTGGGATCTTGGGGGCATCTGGGGAGTTGCTCGGCCGTAAGTTGGTGGCCTGGGGCTCCTCGGCCCCCACTCTTTCTGCTGGCCTGGCTGCATCTTCGGGTCCGGGGCAGCGCTTGGGTTTGCAGTAGCGGTTCTTGCACATACATTGGTCTACGATGCACTGGCACGCCTTGGGCTGTGGGATAAAATTCATAGTGGGCTTAACTTTAGACACATTGATCCCAAATACCTGTTTTAGGTATTACCACTCACTCCTTCCCTCTGTCCACAGCCACCCCATTATAGCTAAACTTCACACTTATCACCAGACTGGCTTGATTACACAACACAATAAGCACAACTACAACTTCACATCTCACTCTCACTTTAAAATAATCAACTCTTCCACACCCTTTATATTTCCCACCTTGAGTCGCTCCTCCCTGTTCCCCTCCCCCTCCCCCTCCCGTAGATGTGACACTGCCCTCTCTTTTTACATCATCCCTTTAAAAAAGTGTTTCTTACCCTTCCTTGAGGATGGCTAGGGATGGCAAGAAAAAAAAAAAAGTATTGTGTATCTGGCAACATTGCTGGTTGTACTAACATTGTCCTACATTTCCCATGAACACTATGTCGTGACGTGTCCTTCAACAATTGGCTACGTACTTACATTAGCGTGATTGTGGTTATGGGAGAAGACAAACAGAATGGCGCCAAACAAACAACAGGATCTGAAATTAGGTAGTAAAATGAGCGTGGAAAAACAAACAAACGTATAGATATTTATCAGGTGTTGAAAACACAGGGGAAAATGAAGATGAAAGAGGATCTGAAAAGAAGAAGAAATTGAGGAGTTTTAATATTAAATGAATGTCAGATCATGAGTGGCTGGTATCTGACCATTTGTTCACCTTTAAAATGTGCACTATACAGTTTGTGGGGAGTGGGATTTGTTTATATTAAGCATACATGCTAGTAAAACATTTTTTCTCTACAGTACATGTCATTCTTAATACTGATTACTTCTATTCTTTCTAACTTCAAACAGTGTTCCAGGGATCCAATTTTCATTTGAGTTAAGTTTGTTTATTAAGTTATGATAATGTACGTTATAAAAGGTTCACTTCTCCGACCTACCAAAAGTTCCATATAGAAAAAGAAAAAGAACTATTAAAGAAAAAGAACTATTATGCAATTTTGAATTGTTTACTATAGAACCAGAATTTAAATTAATAGGTTCCTTCTTCATTTTTATTATTCCTTTATGTATTTCATTCAAGATTTATTTTTAGTTAAATTGCATCATTTTGCATAGTTTATCAAGGGATTCTTTTGACAATGAAAAATAAAAGGAAAATAGTATAGTATTTTCCCCCAAAAAATAAAGGAATATTTTTCAGTCATTTGTCAACATTCCCATTTTGTAAAATAAATCGTGAGAAAATCGTATCGTGAACCCAGTATCGTGAATCGAATCGTATCGGGAGTTGAATGAATCGTTACATCCCTAGTAAACAGTCTATGTACATAGCTCAAAGCTGAAATATGTTCCAGACCCAAACACTGACAAACTTTATTCCAATTTTGAGGGGCTGGCATGTCCACCAGATAGGATGTAGGTATAGCAGATTGTTTTATATATTCTGAGAGAGTAGGTGGAGCTGTATTACTATACAACATTTCAGTTTCCTATGTGATGTAGTTCCTGAGATATCGGAAGAAAAAACTAATCAACACTGTCCCTTCACTAAATTGTCCATATCTCAAAAAGTTTTCATCTGATCAAACAAAAATTACAGTGTGCCTATTGAATATTCACAGAAAATTTTGAAAAAATTCAGACTGTTTGAGACCAAAGTGCGTGGGATGTCCTGAAAATGTGTTAAAATGACCCACAGGAAACATTGACAATCAAGAACTAAAAGAGAGAACAAAAAAATAAGCATATTCTAGGAGAATAGGTGGAGCTGTATTACTGTTATATACCATATTTTAGTTTTCTATGTGGTGTAATTTTTGAGATATTGGAAGCTGAAAATGGAAGAAAAATAAGACACATGCCCTCTCATTAAATTGTCCATCTTAAAAAACATTCATCCGAACAAACAAAACATTTACGGCGTCCCTATTGAAGAATCACGGAACAATTGGCATAAATTTCAGAATGTTTTTAAGGCAGAGGTGCGTAGGCCATTCATTGGAATGATCCTCAAACAAGAAGAATATCCTACACTGGTTTCCTTCCATTTTCCACAAACATCGGTGTTTGTTTACTGGAGACCTTGGCCTGCTGACCAGAGGAGTCGCACCCTGGTCAAACTCATGCAGAGCACGTTTTAGATGCTCATCAAACCTGGAGTTAAACATTGAAAACAAGCAGGACTGTAACCCTCGGAGAACTAAAGGCAGTGACAGGACGACGACTGTACAAGCAGTCATTTGGTTCTGAAGGGGAGGGTGGAGGGGGGTCTCAGCAGCTGCAGATATTTATTTATTTTAACATGTTCACAGTCAGGGGAAGGGACAAAAAAATAAGCTGTAAAAGTGCTTTAGAGAGTGTGTGTGTGTGGGGGGGGGGGGGGGGGGGGGTCAGGCCTGTACTTCTCTGGTCCTCCTTAAAGTCACTGATTAATGTTTGTCACTGATTCTCAGTCCAAGTACTGGGACAGAGCTCTGCTGTTCTCACTAATCCTCAGTAAGACTTCTCAGCAGACTCAGTGTACACATTTCAGACTTTCACTCTTTACACTTCACTTCCGCAGACCTAAACACTAAACCAAGAGCAGCAGGGGACTCCGATAGTGGGTCTTTCCTCCCTCAGGTTTGTTGGGTTGAAGACGACAAAGTTCTGCATCTGCTGTCAGTGTGATGGGGTTCTCTGAACTGCTGGACGAGGTGAGGTGATGACCAGGTGAACTTCCACTGAGTGTTGGAACATGGTTCTATGACTGTGTTTTCTGGGCCCAGGTGGGAGGCTTCGGTCGTTACCAGTGGATCCATGTAATTCTGATCAGTTTACCTGGTCTAATAATGGCAGCTCAGAACCTCATGAACAACTTTGTGTCGGGGACACCTGTCCACCATTGCAACCTGCCAGCCAATCAGAGCCTGACAAACCTTTCTCAACTGCACCAGGTGAGTGTGTACCAGGGTTGGGGTCAATTACATTTTTCAGTCACAACTACGTCTTCAATTATCCATGTTCAATTACAATTCAATTATGATTACAGCGACCAGCATGTTTTCCACAATTAAATTACAATTGTTTTTTTTATCCTCAGAAAGTCAATTACGAAAGTTCAGTTACAATTAATCACAATTACTGAGTCTGAATGAAATAACTCCATAAAACTTAAAACCTTCCTCTTGTGTTACTATCAAATATCTATCATCTAATTTCTTTACAATCTATTGGTTACCTTGTTAGGCTCCCTAATTAATGAAAATATAGGTTTTCATATTTTTATTTGGGCGTCTGAGCCTTTTTTTGTGTCAGCATACCTCCATTAAATTTGACAAATTTTTTAAAAGGTCAAATGTGAGAAAGCTTGATATGAAACATATTTTAATATGTGTTAAAATATGCCTAGAACTGCACATGGTACATAGTTCCCCAGTTTTGCATTCAATTATAATTGTCAATTTTTATAGACTTTTCATGGCAATTACAATTAGAAAGTCAAATATATTAACTCAATTACAATTTAATTACAATTAATATAGCAACAGTTTCATTAAAAAGTAATAATAATTATGCCATAATAGTAATTATTAATTGAGAGATTACAATTATAATTGACTTTAGTAATGAACCATAGCATAGCATAGCATAGCATAGCATAGCATAGCATAGCATAGCAACGACCAGTATCCAACCTGACATTTGAAACATTTTACAGAAACTGTTTTTTATTCAGCTGATTATCTAAAAATACAATATTTTTGATACATTTCAATTTAGTTTAATGACAAACCAGAGACAGCCTTGGATAAGATCATAAAGGACCTCAGTTTAGACTAACACTAAATCTCTATCTGGGTCTTAGTTGACTTAAGCTCAGCTTCTGACACTGTAGACCAGGGGTGTCCAATTCCGGTCCTCGAGGGTCACTATCCAACATGTTTTAGATGTTTGCCTCTTCCAACACACCTGAGTCAAATGATCAACTCCTCATCCAGCTCTGCAGAAGCCTGATCACGATCCTAATCAATTCTATTAAATAGACTCAGAAAGCAGCTCAGACTCTCTAGGACTGTCCTTAAGTGGTTCAGAAATTACACTCCTAATGCTAATTTAATTTTGAATTAAACTTCATTCCAAATTAGGTGGATGGTTTATTCCATTTTTAATTCCGAATGAAATAATTCCTCTTTCTTGTAAACAGTTAACAACACTTAATGCTGCTTTAAGGTCATTACGGTTGTTCTGCGCATGTGCGACTTGCGACGATGACGTGCTGGGTGACGCCATAATCCAACATGCGGACATTAACACACATGGAGATCAGCATACGGAACAGGCTTCACTCGTTCGATGAAACCTGTTCACCCGGCGACAAAGTAAATGCGTCCCCATACTGCTGCACATGCTGTAATATCGCCAAGTTTATCATTATAAGGCTTTATAGAGCTACTATCTTTACCAGGGAACAGGCCCGTAGTGGCTAATCGGGAGGACCAGGACAATTCCTGGTGGGCCGGTGTCACGATCTGAGTTTACCTCGTACTGAGATCGATTATGAGCATATATGCGCATGCAAGCCTAACTCTAACACCAACTTAATCCAATAAACTAATAAAACAAGTGTCCGTTCACTTTGAAAACAACAATAAACTGTGCACTCTGTCAGTTTCAGGGGTGTCCAAACGTGGTCCTGGAGGGCCGGGGGTCCAACAGGTTTTCAATGTGTTTCTGCTCTAACACAGCTGGGAGACTCGTTAGCAAAGCTGCTTCAGGATATTAGAAGTGTTGGATCAGGGACACATTGACATCCTGGTGGACCACGTTTAGACACCCCTGGTATAGACATAGGAACTACAGATACATGAGGTGTGGCCACACCCCCTCCCATTTGCACCCCCACAGCCCATCAGCCTTGAATCTGTACTTAATTATGCTTTAAAAAAAAAAAATAAGAATCTGAATTAAAACTCAATATGTCTGAATAATTAATACTGAATAATGAATGCATTTATCTATGCATTTGATATGATTTGCCATCTTGTTTTTAATAAATGAAGCAGGTGGTTAATTATAGCTGAAGTTAGTGTAGTGCTCATGTCCTAAAGATCTGTTCATCCATTCTATTTCTCTTATAAGTGATGCTGATATAAAATACATTTAATGAATCATGAAAAATAGAAAATGTTTTTTTCTTTGCAATGTATCAATATAGAGCTGTATTACTGTTCTAAAATATGTGATTGTAAATTGTACATTATTTTCTGAGATTTGAAAAATAATCCAAATTTTGGCTTGTTTTCAAAAAAGGTTGTTTTTTTTTTTTAAGCATTTTGTCACAATGGGGGGGGGATGAGAGTTCTTAATTTTTCTAAGGGGGGTACAGCAGAAAAGGTTTGTAACCACTGCCTTCATTGATGAGTGTCGATTCTACTATTTTTGAAAAGGACGTGTTTTAAAGACTAATGTTGGAGATGTGTGCTCATCTTGACATAATTCTACATTTTGAAGCAACCCTTACCTGCACTGAACTGAAATATTTTAGAACAATGCATGGAACAACTATTTATTCCTGGTTATTGTTTTCCAGAGTTTTACTGGGCTTTATTTACCGGTGATTAGTTCCTATCTCTTTTCCACTCCATGGACCAAAGTGTGTCATTGTGGAGCTGTTGTTTCAAAACTACAACCAAAATAAAGGTGAAAACAGTTCTCATGTGTGGTCTTCTGTGTTACAGCCAACAATAAAAGGTTTGTTTCCAATCCAAGCCTTCCCAACCCCCAGACCTAAAGCGAAATTAACTGAAGCCAAATAAACCGGTTTTCCATGTAAACCTCAGTTCGGGAATGACTATTACACTTCAATTCCGAATGATCATCAAAACATCATGTAACCGTAGCCAATGACGAAATTTAAAGCAACATCAAGCGACGCGACTCGAGTGATTCCAAGTTAAAAAATGTGAACTTTTCAAGCGACAGCCCCCGGCCGTCACTGTTTGAAGAGCCGGAGGCGACTGTAGTCGCGTTCGATGTGAATGCACCTTTAGAATCGAGTCACAAATTTGATAACTTTAGACCCAATTTGACAAAATCAGGACAAGGACTTGCAACTCGACTTAAATTGAACACAAATGACTCACGACTGAACTCAGACTTCAGCTTATTGACTTTGGAAGACTTGACATCCTACCCTTCCTGCTCAAACCCCTGCAGGACAGCACTCTGCCAAGCTGGGCTTTGATTGACAGGTCCATCTTTAAACAAAATGACAGCCAAACAGAAATCAGCTGAAAACAGCAAGCTGGGTTGAGACGTGCGCTCACTAGCAGAGAAAATGATTCCAAGAGTGTTGTATGATTGTGTATTAATCATTCATTCATTATCCTGCAAAGACATGCTTATTTAACCAATACAGCTATTAAACTGCCATTGTTATAGAGAAATGCTAGGAAAAATGTGACCTCAATGTGACCTAAACATGACCATCCGGTAGTGATACTTCTTTTTTCTTAGAAGACGTCTGTTTTTCGAAAGAAGAACTAACACCTCGAGGTGTGGTTAAACAGGATGCATTAAGTATTAACCACACAAACAGATGGAAACCACCTTTAAGTAACTTTTTGTACTCCAGTTGGACCATGACATCTGAGTGAACTTTTGTACTTTTGTATTGCCATGACATCTGTATAACCTTTTGTACTTTCGTATGACAGCTGGGTGAGTTAGAGCACCTGCTACTGCTACGCCAGTAAGGCCTTGACATCAGTATGAACTTGTGTTCTCTTTTCCTATTCGCTAAGGTGATTAGGGCATGTATTATGACACGTTATCACGCCATGCTTTGGGCTATAAATATATCACTGATTACTGTATTCGTGGGCCTCCTTTAGACGGACATTCAGTTGTTCATGAGGCCCCCGTCTTTCTCTATCAGCTGATAGTTTAGGACTTTGATACTTTGAAACTTTTTGATTGACTTTTACTTGATTTTTGTAAACCTTTAATAAAATTCATTAACTATTAAGAAGCCTCTTTGATTAAATCAACCGCCTGCAAACACCCATATCTGAGACAGCTCCCGGGTTTGAAAGACACACTTCTAGACCTCTGGTAAGTGAATCCGCCTTTGGCTCCCTCTTTATCAGGGGAGTCAGGGGGGGCTAACTCATGCTGTTGTAAAAAAGAGTTGTTTCCAGCCTTGACCTACACTCGGTGGGTCTTAATATCAATCCCACAAAATAGCGAGACGACTCTTGGACTTCCTATAAGAGGAGGTACATATAGTCCTTTTCTTTATTAATATAACATTTAATAGAGGATAGGCAGCCAGCTTCGGTGACAAGGTAGAGGGGGAATTCTTGTGTGAAGTTACGACAGTTTTAGATCCCCTACCGTTATAAAGTCCCGCGGGCTAACGACATGGCGCCCATACGTGGAGCACGACTAAGTTAACCTATTAGTCCGGGAAAAATAAAACGAGTACCGAGTCTAATTAGAAAACCTACGGAGTGTCCCTAAAAAAGGTGTAGAGAGAGAGTCTCATTTCCCTACCATACTGCTTGGTAGGAGGAGGGTGAATTGATTGGCTTTCACCCTATGAGGAATAAAGGATAACTCAGTACGAAAGTAGTGGAAAAATCTCCAGCTCTTCAGTAATTGTTACTCTGGCAGGCCTGATCACCCTGGACAGAGTGTGCAAAGAAAAAGAGTGAGAGATTAGAAGTGTGAGGTCTAGCACTTTGAACACAAAATCGGAAAGGTGTCTTTTATTGAAAGAATCAGGTTAAGGTAAGCCTATTCAAACACGCGTGGAATCAGAGGGGAAAAAGGCTATTGAAGCCCTCTTCTCAAGGAGATACCTCAGTCTCCGCTTACGGGGATACTGTGACACAAACGTAAGATAAAGCAATGGCGGAGGGAGTTACCTCCCCATTTTTTTCTCCTGTTCGAAGAGTTTCGACAGGAGGATTGTCAACAGGCTCCACCGGTACTAGGGTACTTAGCAGAGAGATTGAAACCGTGAGATTCAATGACGTGATTACAACAGTAAGAGCAAACCTAGGAGACACATTGGTGGCAGAAATATCAGGGCCAAAATGTACTATTCTAAACCCAAGAAATCCCCGTGGGGAAGATGGTGACGGAGTGGCGAGATGGGTGGCAACGCGATGGCCCATATCAGTCAATAAGGATATAAACAGGAGGGATACAAAAACAGGAAAATATCCGAAAAGAAAAACGGCGTACGAAGTAAGGTTAGAGAAAAGAGCTGGGGAGGCCTATCATCAGTATAGAGATGTGACAGGGCCGAGCAATAATGAGAGCAGAGAAAGAGACGCTCTCCTTGAGTTTGAATTAAAGGAATTAAAATTAAGATGTGAAACGGCTGAGGAAGAGCATAGGAATGCTAAAAAGGAAAGGCGGAAAAAAGAAAAAGGGAATCAGGAACGACATCTCAGAGAGTTGCAAATATTAGAAATAAAAAAGAACATCCAAATAAAGGAAGGAGAAATAGCAAACAGATCAGCTTTAGAATTGCAAAAACAATCTTTTCAGGAACAAGTCGATCAGTACAGACAAGAGTTGAGCTATGTGGAGAAAAAATTGAGACATTATGACCAGATTGTAAAAAAGCAGGACGAAGAAGCGAAAAAGCGAAAGGAGACAATTAATGCTTATAGAAGCTCAGGAAGCCTTCACCCCCCCAGAGAAAAAGACAACAACCCGATAGAAGTAAGCTCGGAGGAGGGGGATGATGAAATTGTCCAAACGCCACATTCCCCCCCACCACAGAAAGAACTAATGATGACGACAGAGAAAAAAACTAATTTACCAGAAAAAGAGGAGCTAAGACTCACAACTGATAATGGCCAGATAAAAATAATAAATAGCACCACAGAAAAATTTGAAATGCCACGAAAATATGCATATGTCACCTGGGTGAAGGACTATGAAACAGGGTCTGTAACAAAAATAATACAAACATCAAGAAGACAGAGCTCTTTTGCACCACGACAAACATATCAAGGGAATCACAGGGAAGAAAACTCTCCGAGGCTAAATTCAACAGCGGGAGGTCAAAGAAAGGGAAACCCAAATCAGATCAGGCCTGAGATACCAGGGTATTTTCCGCGAAAGAATCAAATGGAGGGACAGAGGTTACGGGAGACTCAGAAGGGTCAGAAACCAAGGAATTCAGGAATAAAAGAAGGAGCACCTGCCTGTCCGAGAGTGTCGGACGAAGATTTTCAGAAAATGACAAAGGCAGAGAGGGACAATCTAATGAAAGAAAAGGAAGAATGGAAGATGAAGTGGATAAAGGACTATCAGGTAGTTCCTCGGGCAAGAAGGAGCAAAGCACAGTAACGCTCCCGGGGTGAGAAATAATCGAAAATGATATAATAGGGTGGCTAAAGATAAACGAGAACTCCAGGGGGTTACATCAGACACAGAACAAATATGTCCATCTTATTAGAGCCTTGGACAGAACCCATGAATAAATATGCCTTAGTGGAATTAGCAAATGGGAAAGAATGCACCATGCCAATAGGAAAATTTAGGGGCAGGGGTGTCTTGATAGGTCCCCATGCACTGTTGGCTTTTAAAGATATAGACTGGCTGGAGAGAAATCCAGTAAGATGGATGAAAGAAATAATAATTCCAGAAGTATTACAAAACGTAATAGATAAATCTGAATTAAGTGATAAAGAAAGAATAATAGGCATACTAAGAAAAGCAGAAGTGGCAAAATTCAAGAATGACGTAGGTATGATAAAAACTCAGCCATATGTTATTAGGGGGACGATGCCAGGAAAACAAAAACAATACCGGAATTGGAGGAACTCGGAGTCGTTAGAAAAGTAGATGAACCGCCTTGCTTGATGCCTTTTCAGGCTGTACCAAAAAAAAAAAAGAAAAAAAAAATAAATAAATAAATAAATAAATAAATAAATAAATAAATAAATAAATAAATAATATATAAAAAGTTCTTGGTAATAGCAGATAACGCAGGAGGAAATACAAGGATATTTCCCCTGATGCCTGAGACACAAGAAGAGGCAGAAAAATGCTCGCTGTCATATCTACAGGGAAACATGACAATAACAGAAGTAAAAAGTGATAATGCCACAATGTTCTCTGAGTCAAAGTTCCAGAAACTGTTGTATGATCTTCAAATAGAATACGTTCTTGCGATCACATACCAATCCAATACAAACGGTGTTGCGGAACGAGCTGTTAGATCAGCGAAAGAAGCAATAGCCGCGATAGGGAAAGACTGGTGGAGCCATGACAATTTATTTTACATCAACCAAATATTAAGCCAGCCTAAACATCGCAAAACAGTTACCAGATTGACCCAGAATTATCCTGTGTTACAGGCAAAGGACAGGTGGATAAAAAACGGAAAAGAATTCCGGGTAGTCGACCGACAGGAAGGTAACGTAATATACACTACGGATGGAGGGAGATATCACCCCAAGCAAGTCCGAGTTAAAAGGCGGTTTAAGGAATAATGATGTAAAAGGGATTGATAGGCAGGACACAATTCCAACAGGGCCTCCGAAGCTTATGACTTCAAAAAACTGAGGTGGAAGAAGCGGTTCTCCCCACTTGGGAGGTTCCGTATCACCCTTCGGAGGCTGATGAGTTTTACCAGGTCTTACTGGACCGAGCCCACCTGACCATGGGATTGGTGATGCTCTCTGCTCCGTGGATGAGATAATAACGGTACGTGTGCTGTTTCCAGGACATTTTCCTGGTTCTCTTCCCACGGAGAGGGAGTATCAACCGGGGAAGTGTTGTCTGTGTATGGAAGGAGTGTTCTGTCTCAGATGGATGGGAAAAAGGCAGGATAGGAGGACAAGATATGACTATCGGCTGGTAGAGAAGGATGGCAGGAATAGAGTTGGCTGGGGCCTGCCGAGTTTCTAAAACTAAACGGAGGTCTGCTAAAGATAAAGTAGAACTCACAAACATAGGTGAAAAGCTAGGAGAAATGATGATGGCCTCACGGGAGTAGATGAAAAACCAAGGGAGACTTGGGTAGATACTCCTGTGAGTACTCCGGATAATAAGGAAAAGAAGGGACCTAGGAGGAGGCTTGTCTTCAAAAAAGAAAAGATATAAAAAAGCCAGAGGAAGACACTCTGATAGAGAATAGTGTCGTAGAAAAAAAAAAAAAAAAAATTTTTTTTTATAGATAAATAAATAAAAATGGAAAAATGTAAATAATATAATGAAGCAATTGTGGTGCTATTCTCATTACAGAGAAAAAGGTTATCCCATCGGAAGAATGGAGAGGCTGCACCTAATATGGAATAAAAGGCATTATGATAGGGAGGCTAGGAAAATGTTAAGGGAAAGAGACCAGGCGGCTTAACTGCATTGAGGAAGAATGTGGAAGAAATTATTGCTAATAAATAACACAGCTTTAATGAAGAGTCTTGTGGATAAAGGGAAGGGGGTGTGTAGGAGAATAAGGTTGATAAAGATAGAAATGGTAAAGAGGGGCCTGAGTGAAACGTGACAAGGCCACAAGATAAAAATTCACCCGAATCACCTAATAAATATGTAAAAGCAACAACTTTTCCGGTGACTACATTAAATACTACAATTAGTAATATAACAAAATTAGGGAAGTAAGAAGCGTGTTAAGAGAATGGATATGATGGAACTGAGAGGATGCGAGATAGCATTTGAAGCTAATCAGGGGCCATGCTGTGAGGAAGAACTGATGAAGACTATGGAAAGGCTCTCAAGGGTAGCATATGAGAGTCTATGAGTCTGTGAGGCAGTAAAGGGTGACATGGAAATATGCACATGGGAGGATTATGAGAAGATTTATGACGATACTACTGCAGAAGGATTCGCTGTGAGAGGAAGCTGTATTGGTGAGAAAGAAGGGATACTTCAATAGAATGTAGATATCAATCCTATATTCAGATATTAAAGAAAAAATGGGAAATAACTGAAGAGAAGTTTGGAGTGTATAAAACAAACAGAAATTAGACGAATACTCAGTGTGGAATGTCCCATCTCATGATGAGATCACAGAGGAAGAATATAACATTGTGAAATGTCCTTCCACAGCTGATTAAGAGGTTTTTTTTGCAATTTTAAATTTGAACCGTTGGGAAAAAGGCTCTGGTTCATGATATTAAAACTATGCCATTGATGACCCCGGGGTTTACGATACAAAAAGATAAGAAGATTTCAAAGAAAATTAGATGGAAACGTGGTATTAGAGATTATAAAGGACAAAAAATGTAGCGTAGACGCCGTAAAATGGTATGTCAACATTTTCCAGAAATGGAAAGACGTAACAAAAAATTGGACTAGAAATTTCACATACGGGAATGGGACGCAATGTAAATCGATAAGGTTACAGGAGACTATTTTGGAAAAAATAATGATGCAGGATTTTTTGGAAAAAAAAAAAAAAAATTAAATAGGAGCCTGTATCATACAGGGAATGGTAGTCTGCCACGGATTCAAAGGAGGAAATATTGGATTGCACAGAGAAGCGATGACAGAAATCCTTTAAGACACTGTGTTTTTAATACAACCAAATCCCGATGAAAAAAAAAAAAAATGGTTAAATGATGATGAACCAAACAGTGTGGTGGATAAAGGCAAAAAAAAAAAAAAAAAAAAAATGTATGTCTATCATACTGGGGGTTGATTTGACGCAGGCCACAAATGCATATAAATTAATACTGGAAGTACTGTCAAGTAACACCAGCAGGGAAATAGCTGAAGAGCCGTTTAGAAGCGACCTATGGGAAGAAGCGATGTGGAATTGTAGCGGACATCCCCCACAAAATCTCTCTAAACTAAGAGAAGAAGCAAAGATAAGGCCCTCTGCATTCTTTGAAGCATGGGAATGGAGTCAGTTAGCAGGTTTATTACTCGGTAAAGAAGAAGGCTGGAATAGTTTTGATTCGGCTGAAATGGGAGTCTTAGTAATTCCACACCTGATAGCAATCCCTCGGGATGATGGGTCGGTGATACATAAATTTTTGGCTTATCCATTACCTCCCAAAGATCATGACGGTTTGGAATTTTTTTTTTTTTTTAATGAGAGGAACACCTTTTAATTGGAAAGGAAAGATAGATGTCAGGGAGGATTTGGGTAGTTTCTTTGATGAGGTCAGAGTGGGAAATATGACAGAGCTGGGGGAAAGCGAGAAAGGAGTTTTCGTCGGAGGAGAAGTAGATATTGTTAGAAGATATGCATATACGTTAGCAGATGCAGTTCTTCTATTCCTACCTGACAAAGAATACTTTTAGAAAGCTAACCAGGAAAAACAACAACCTGGAGAAAAACAGATGTGAGGATATGTCAAAAATTCCTGCCGTGGCTCGGTTCCTGGCACTGGGGTGGAGCGTGAGCAATGATAAAAATGTGGATGACAAAATCAGCATTGAGGACTGGGGGGGGAGTGATTCTTCCTCAGGAGATGAAGGAGCTGGAGTTGGATCCTCCACTAAAAGACGAGGAGAGGATGGAGATGATATGGGTCCAGAGTGGAAAAAGGAGAGAGTGGCCTTGTCCGAGGCCCTGACGGTGTCACCTCCTCGTGCTGTCTCTCAGTCCCCTGCGAGTGTGGAAATGGAGTGGGAGAGAGATGATGACACAGGAGAGATCTTCTTTGCTGAGAGGGTGGCTAGAGTCTTCCCCTTCCCCACAGAGGTGAAAATCGAGTCTGCTGAGGAGGAAGCTGACAACTTTCCTCCACTGGAGGAAGTACTGGATGATGATGAGGAGGAAGCACTGGCAGCAAATGCAGAGACATTCGTGGGAGGTAGGGGGGAGGAGGCCCCCGATGATAGCATAGAGACGGTGACACCTGCCCCTGCTGATGACAGTTTAGGAAGGCTGGAGAGAGCGTTCTCGGTTCTCAGCGTGACCCTGGCAGACGTCAGAGGGGTCGTGATGTCTGTCGTTAAGGAGAGCTGTACCCCGCCACAAGGGGCCTCGGTTGCCAGCAGGCGCTGAGGAGAAACTCCGAAAGAAGTTGAAACCCTAGACGGGGGCGGCTACTCTGGAAACCTCTGGCGGACGGCAACTCTGGCTGATGCCATTCACATATATTCATGATGATTAATAAGGAGGATGTTGTATGATTGTGTATTAATCATTCATTCATTATCCTGCAAAGACATGCTTATTTAACCAATACAGCTATTAAACTGCCATTGTTATAGAGAAATGCTAGGAAAAATGTGACCTCAATGTGACCTAAACATGACCATCCGGTAGTGATACTTCTTTTTTCTTAGAAGACGTCTGTTTTTCGAAAGAAGAACTAACACCTCGAGGTGTGGTTAAACAGGATGCATTAAGTATTAACCACACAAACAGATGGAAACCACCTTTAAGTAACTTTTTGTACTCCAGTTGGACCATGACATCTGAGTGAACTTTTGTACTTTTGTATTGCCATGACATCTGTATAACCTTTTGTACTTTCGTATGACAGCTGGGTGAGTTAGAGCACCTGCTACTGCTACGCCAGTAAGGCCTTGACATCAGTATGAACTTGTGTTCTCTTTTCCTATTCGCTAAGGTGATTAGGGCATGTATTATGACACGTTATCACGCCATGCTTTGGGCTATAAATATATCACTGATTACTGTATTCGTGGGCCTCCTTTAGACGGACATTCAGTTGTTCATGAGGCCCCCGTCTTTCTCTATCAGCTGATAGTTTAGGACTTTGATACTTTGAAACTTTTTGATTGACTTTTACTTGATTTTTGTAAACCTTTAATAAAATTCATTAACTATTAAGAAGCCTCTTTGATTAAATCAACCGCCTGCAAACACCCATATCTGAGACAGCTCCCGGGTTTGAAAGACACACTTCTAGACCTCTGGTAAGTGAATCCGCCTTTGGCTCCCTCTTTATCAGGGGAGTCAGGGGGGGCTAACTCATGCTGTTGTAAAAAAGAGTTGTTTCCAGCCTTGACCTACACTCGGTGGGTCTTAATATCAATCCCACAAAATAGCGAGACGACTCTTGGACTTCCTATAAGAGGAGGTACATATAGTCCTTTTCTTTATTAATATAACATTTAATAGAGGATAGGCAGCCAGCTTCGGTGACAAGGTAGAGGGGGAATTCTTGTGTGAAGTTACGACAGTTTTAGATCCCCTACCGTTATAAAGTCCCGCGGGCTAACGACAAAGAGTGATATCCTTTGGATTTAAAGATTATACTTTGATTACTAATTGATTTGGAAAAATTATACCTGATTCTACTTCCCAGTATGATTATTGTTTGTTTGGTTAACATATGCTGGATTGATTCATTCATTAAATCATTATGTCAGATTATATCACTATTATTTCACAATTATTTATATATGTTCAAGTAATTCATTGTTTATATCGGTTGAATAAACTTTCTATGTAAAATGGTTCTAGCTTTGATACATCATGTAGTCATGACTTGTTAAGACTTGGAAATTAAAGGTGACGACTTTTTAATTGACTTGAACTTGAACAGCCTTGACTCAGGATTTTAGTGACATTAGACTTACCCGAGAAGCAGTGACTTGTTCCCACCTCTGATATGTACTCTGGACATATACACTTTATCTCATTGCAGTTCAAACTTGCACGAGTTCAATAGACCCATTTCATGTGATGTATGCATACTAAATTAGGTGCATTAGTGCAAAACAACCAGAGAACTGCATTGTACTAGCATTGGCATGCAATTAAAACACTTTTGTTTAAAAACAACACAATGCCATTGTGTTGCGTTGATGATTGTACAAATAGGAACCAACAACAACAAACGTACTGGCTGGTGGGCACTCTTTTCAGAAGAATAGACAAGACTTATGGTTGCGTGCTATTAAACAGAGGCTGACAGCTGACGTATCTGACACACACACACGGAGAGAGAGAGAGAGAGAGAGAGCTGAAAAATTCCGGAAAAAGTATAAATCAGCCAGTTTATGACAGAAATAAACACCATACAGTTGCCAAATAACCACGTTACGTTTGTTCAGAAGCATTCGTGTCATCATAATCGCTGCTGAGAAGATGGTGCACGGGAGCGGAGGGAGCACTATCTGGATCCAGTAAAAAGTGGCCATAAAAAGCTGTAAATGGACAGATATGCAGACGTGGGACAGTGAGAAGGAGACTTAATGTAGAGATGAAAACTCATTTATTGAACTGATCAGAATACGCGGCAATACACGGAAACCTTCGTTAACAGGAGTAAAGTAGCCCGCCTACCTGCCCGTTCAAAACAAGTAGTTAGAAGCATCTAGACACTTGTATGCGTTTAGGTTTTCTTTTGTATATACCATGGGTTTTTCTATCAGATATGTATATCTGTCTGGCCATTGAACATCGGGCCAGGAGCGCACATTCAAATGACCATACGTTTTCGTGAATGCTACATGGGTCTTGCAATCGTTCACCTGTACTTAAAGTGAGTTTCCTTAAATTAGTGGCTGCGTCCTCAGGTGACAAGTTTTCTACATACTTCCAACTATTTTCGAGCCTTAACAGTGATTCATTCATTGCCTTTTTTTGAGCGTCACATATGTGAACAACTGGTAGCAAATGTAATTAACTGATATGTGACATTGGACGCATATGGTTTCTGCACGTAGTATGCGCACGCACGTCAGTCACGTGTCTCATGTATGCAGTGATGTGCCGTGACCACTAGGGTTGGGTAGGCACGTTGCAAATCGAGACCACCAATGACAATTTCATGTTTCTGCTGGCAAGTGTTAATCTAACAAAATCAACATCGTAAAACACCATTAAAGAAACATAAGCAATTATTCAATATGGCCTCCATACTCTCCCAACAAGATATACGGCAGTGCATCTGTTGTTTGTGTTGGAAACACAGAAATACGGAGAAAATGACAGCAACTCAGAACAGCCTCAGTGAGGCGCATCCACAAAGCCAATCCTTCCTTTAGTACCATTCACTGTGAAAAGTACGAAACATCTTCTGACCTTACCATTGCTGAAGCTCTGATAACTCAGGTGTTGGTCTCCCGTCTTTTAAAAGCTGTCCTTTTTCCTCAAAAGAATGTTTCTTTATCGTCTCTAGCGCTGTCATCCTGCCTGTAGTGTTATCCCGCCCACCAGCTAGAGAACGTAGCAGCTGTAGCAGCCACGCTGGATCAATTCACTAATGCGCTGTGAACTTACATATAGCATTTAGCATTGCAAAGTTACGTCCAAAGGCAGCGTAGAGAGCTGCCTATTTACGTAAATGTTTGTCATCTTGGGGAACTGACTGCGCAAACACATAAAAACACGCTATGGGAACAGAGGCAGAGCAGCAATGTGCTTTTGGAAGAGGGTGTGGCCTCCTGCTGCCTTACAGCGGAGCGAGATTGTAGGCTATCGGAAATTGAAAAATAAATAATTTATAATTATATTAAAATTAAAACAAAAAATCAAAATATAAATTCACCCTTGGGTAGGCACTGCCTACCTTGCCTACCCTGACTACACGTCACTGCATGTATGTCCACATTGAAATCCATCTATAGCACTACCGTTAGTCACATTGCACTGTCTGCATGTTTGTGCATTTTTGCATTGTTTACTTTGCCTTTCTACTTTATGTTCATTCTCCTTTAGTTTAATTTAGTCTTCGTAAATATAATTGTACTCTGTTGTTTATTTTTTTAGATAGTCTCATGTTGTGTCATCTACACTAAAGGTCTGAGAGGAACAATATCTTGATCCTCTGTATGTTCTGTACAAATTGTAGCATTAACATAAAGCTGACTGACTTTTTAGCTCAATAGGATTATAAAAAATTAGATCAAATTATAAGAATGTGTGGTAGATCGTGTGGATCGTACCCTCGACAATACATCTTGTAATGTTTTTATCTTGTTGCCCGATATGTCGTCCCACCTTTAGTAAGTAAGGAGAATTGAACCTGGAACGTCCATTATATAAAATGTGGTGTCCCCCATGGCTAAATTCTTGGCTCTATGCTATTTACAGCTAAACCAGAACATAACTGAAGATTTAGTTATCAGTCCTAAAGCCATAAGAGAGAAACGTTGGTCTAAAATACAGTCTGTCACCAAATCCATCAGACAGTTTGAAATCTGGATGTTATCATTTAGCTCAGTTTTATCTCCCATAATAAACAAACCAGAGTCTCTCTGGCAAACACAAAAATGCTAATTCTCAGAATTTGGCTGCACTGGTGCTGATGAGGACCAGAAGGTGGGACCACATCACACCAGTTAAAGATCGCTGCATTGACTCCCTGTGTATCGCAGGATGGATTTTAAGATCCTTTTAGTTGTCTTTAAATGTTTTACTGGTTTTGGTCCCTCTTATCTTTCAGAATTCATTTTAACATGGCAACCCTCAACCCTGATTAGGACATCATTATGGATGGATAATTCTTGTAATTCTCTGAGCCACGGGCGACCGTGGCTCAGGTGGTCGTGGGTCGTCTTCTGATCGAGAGGTTGGGGGTTCGATCCCAGTACCTGACTATGTGTCGAAGTGTCCTTGGGCAAGACACTGAACCCTAAGTTGTTCCCAGTGGTCGACTAGCGCCTTGCATGGCAGTCCTGTCCCACTGGTGTGTGAATGTGAGAGTGATTGGGTGAATGAGCTGATACGTAAAGCGCTTTGAGACTGTTTCAGTGTGGTGATAAAGCGCTATATAAAATCAAGTCCATTTACCATTTGTTGGATGTTTCAGGTGGACGAAGAACAGATCTTAAAGGTTTTCATCCCAATGGACCCTTCAGGAACCAGATTGGACCGCTGTCAGAGGTAGGAGGAGCTTCCTCTGTGTTACGTTCTATCAGCTGGCTCTGACGTCATGGTTATCTGTTCAGGTATGTGCAGCCTCAGTGGCAGCTGCTCACCAACAGCTCAGCAAACATCAGTGACATGACCACTGAGGGCTGCCTGGACGGATGGATGTTCAACCAATCCGAGTTTATATCCACAACCGTTTCAGAGGTAATTACAAGACACCTGCCCCAATAGGATGCTGGGGTCAAATTACAGTAGTGTCAACAATGATCCATCAAACCTAAATATAGTCAACCCATAGGTAAAGCATCTCACCTGTCGGTAACTGTTACTGGAGAATTTACCTTTAAAGAAAGAAAACACACCGTGTGAAAATGTGAGAAATCAACCTAACATTGATTCAGAAAGTTTTCCTACTCCAACAGTTGTACGCTGATCCTATATACAGTACCATGCACTGTCAGTGATGTATTGACTGGTTGAAGTCTAATCAAATACTGAATATGGTGATGTTAGCTTCAGATGACAAGGCGAAAAGAGATGGAGACTGCCAACAGGTCACTTTGACATTGGCAGTGTAAACAGGAACTTTAGCCAGTATGTGTGCACAAGTTAAACTGAATATATGTGTGAGTATTATTCCACTCTTAATCATAACTATGTGATCATTAACTTAACTACATAAAATATTTAAATATCAGTAACCCACCTGTCTGTCTACACTTGTCTTTCTCTCACCTGTCTGTTACTCTTCTGTCTCTCACATACTTGTCTGTCCCTCACTTGTCTGTAACCCGTCGCTAAATGGTGCTTCTTTAAAGATCTGTTCACATCTAACGCGACTGAAGCAACTCTGCCGACTAGATTACATTCAAAATCAATGTAAATGACAAGACGTCAAGTGACCTCCCTTCAAGCAACGTGACTTGCGTGCAACAAGGTTGCTCAAAGTTGAAAAAAAAAATGATTGACGACAACTCACCCGGCCGTCACTTTCTGTAGAGCCAAGGCTGCAGCCCTCCTGCTAGCGAGAAAGCTGTACACTTCCTCAACTTACCGGGCAAAATTAAAGCAGTATAATCCTTGAATAAGTTTACGTTCTAATTATATTCTTAGTGAACTCATCCTTTACTTACTCCGTATGTTGATCATTTAAACCATAAATACATTTGAAGCTGTCTGATACTTTAAGTGCCGTAAACGTACGGTTTGAGAAGAAGTGATCAGCCCTCTTGATGCAGCAGCCCTCTCAGCGCTGCCACCGGCTTAGACACACTATTCCTTGGTTGTCACGTCACTGGAGCGATGAAAAGATGGAGCGACCAAAAAATGAGACAATGTTTAAGCGACTCATTACGGCATTCGGTGTGAATGCAGCTTAACTCATCTGAACCCTTTCTGTTTCCCACCTACCTGTATGTCTCTAACCTGGCCGTCATCACCTGTCTGTAACCCTTCTGTCTCTCCCGTCTGTCTGTCTCTCAGTGGGAATTGGTCTGCTCCCTTCGTCCCCTCAAACAGATGATTCAGACCATTTACATGGGCGGAGTTTTAGCGGGTGCAATGATATTTGGCGGTCTTTCTGACAGGTAAGACTAACTGTCTTTGAGGTGTGTTTCCTGTTGGTCCTCAGTGTCCCACAGTCTCCTCCTGTCTGTCAGGTTTGGGCGGCGGTCTGTCCTTATATGGTCATATCTGCAGCTGGCCGTGCTTGGCTCTTGTTCCGCCCTGTCCCCTTCGTACAGCATTTACTGCACTTTCCGGTTCCTAAGCGGAATGGCTGTTTCTGGAATCATCATCAATGGAGTCTCACTGAGTACCTGTCCTCCTGCCTGTGTTTTACCTGTTGATTTTACACCTTAATGTCTGTCTGTCCCTAATCCAACTGTGTCCCAGCTGTATGTCTGTTTCAAGTCTATCACTCACCTATCTTCACTCAGAGGTGGAGTGGATCCCGACCAAAGCCAGGACCATAGTGGGCACACTCACCTCCTTCTTTTTTACCTTTGGTCAAATGATTCTGGCTGGGATCGCCTACTGGTTGAGGGACTGGAGGAAGTTGCAGATTGCTTTTTGTGCTCCACTATTTCTGTTCTTCACCTACTGCTGGTGAGTCTTTGAATGAGAACATCGACGTTTAAAAGGCTGCATTAGAGTCATAGCATGATCACCTGGCTGTCAGTGAATCTGTGCAGTAACCAATCACATTGAGGAGCAGTGTTTGGATTAACAGCGTTTAAAATAATGGCGTTAGGTAACGGCATTTTTCAGTAACGGGGTAATCTAACTAATTACTTTTTATGCCGTTACAACATCATTATTGTTGCTGAACGCTAAATGCGGTACGTTACATGCATTGATTGAATAAACTGTGATCCGAAAACATCCCTGGCTTCTTACTCAGCTGTAGTGAGGAGGTGGGCTCAAAACAAGGTGAGCGATTATGATTGGCTAAGGCAACATCATGTTCCATGGTAGCCAATCAGAGCCAGTGTTTTTACTCATGTGCCCGCACACACACACACACACACACACACACACACACACACACACACACACACACACACACACACACACACTACAGATTTGATGAAGCAGCAGAGATGGTGAGTGTGAAGCAGTCTGATGAAAAGTTGGCATTTTTAAGGTGGCGATACAAACACTACTTTAAATTAATTGTGGTCAAAAGCAAGAACGTGTATGTGAAGTGTTCATTACATCCAGGAGTGAAGACTTTGTCCACATCCGTTGTAAGCAACAGAAATTTAATGAAGCACCTCACGACACACACATCTAAAAAATCTGAATTCTTTGACATATAGCAACTTTTTTTTTTTTTTTTTTTTTAACAGTAACGCAAAGTTACTTTCCTTGGTAATGAGTTACTTTTATTAAAGAGTAATTCAGTTACTAACTCAGTTACTTTTTGGAACAAGTAGTGAGTAACTATAAATAATTACTTTTTTAAAGTAACGTTCCCAACACTGTTGACGAGGAACGCCAAATCTCAGGTTCAAATCTAACTAGTTAGCTATCTAGCTATTGGAATTATTAATAAATAAGATGTAAAAAGGTACTGACCTTCAAATGGAATATATCTTAAAATGAGTGGTAAGGAGTGTCAAAGCGCTACCCTTACCCTCTTCAACCCCCAGCCTCTTCTCCGAAAATCACATACCCATAACAAATAATGTTTTTCAAATCTTCTACATGACCTACATGGCTAAAAAATTCAAATTGAACTTGGACCCTTATTGATTACAGATGATGTAAAATTTTGGAAATATGATACTGAGCGACAATAAATCATGTTTTAAATACAGAAATCTGTAATTCGCCCAAAAACCTCTCAGAGATTTACATCAAATATAAAGCCAATTCTCAATAGGGAAGGCTACAAAGGCAGAAATAAATGAACTAATGTATGGACATCATCTGCAGCAAGTTTGGTGATAATAATAAACAATGGGTTAAAGATACATGTTTTTGTTTAAAAAAGAAAAAAGTCAAAGTGGAAGCGCACTTTGCCACAAACTTGCCACATTTTTCCACAAGTTTGGGAACAAGTGTGTAACTAAATATGATTGAAATCAATTTAACTGACATATTAGTCTTATTTTTGACCACTAGATGATACAATTTGGCTTGAAATAAACACAGCCATGTTTATCCAATTCAGGTCTCTCAGATCTATGAACACAGGTCAGTTGGTGGCGCTCAGAGTTCACAGCAAACATGGTGACGCTGCTTTTAGTTGTTAAAAAGAAGTGGAACAAACTGCAGCAGAGCTCAAGTCAGCATCACATGGGAACATTATTAAATCCAAGTTAAAAGCACTCTTTTTCTCAACTGTGTATGAATGAGATTTTTAATCATATTATTGTTGATATAACGTTTTTACTGCTGATTTCAATGTTTTTATTGATTTTTAAACTGTTAAAGGGGACATATTATGAAAAATCCACTTTTGCAGTCTTTTTAAACTCAAATGAGGTCATTTGTTTCCACACGGCACACAAGATATTTTTGCTTGTGGTCTGTGTAAGTCTTACAACACAGAAAATTGCTCAGCTTCAAATTTTACACATTTGTGACTTCACAAATGAAATCTACAAAGAAAATACACTCCCCTCTGCTGGTAACTCCACCCATGGACTCCACCCCCAACCTGATGAAAGCTTTTAAGAAAGTCCGCCATTGTTTGTCTTGCTACCAAAGCAGTGATGGCTACCGGTAACACTAAATACAGAACTTGCCTGCTGTCGGTGCCGCGCCTCCACGGTGAATGTACACTGTAGTGTCAGCACTATTTGTTCATGCGGACGTTTACTCCGCTCTTGTGGTTCGGCGCATTGGCGAACCTGTTATATTGCCTCGTATCGCTGATCTGACGTGTTTGTGACACAGTCCAACGCAGCTGTTGAAGAAAACAAATGATTATCACCTTAAATGCATTTCTGTAGTTAAAAGAGCAGAGGAGGAGGAGAAAGTGACTTAGCAGCTGACACTCTGGTGAGAGTTTGAATGTTCCACTCAGTGTTTTACTATAATGTGCAGGTTTTTGGCTGAAAACAATAACAGTGTGTGGATAGCAAAAATAAAATTGCTTTGGTGATCACTGATCACTTTGTAAAAGAGCGAGACATGAAGTGAGTTAGTGTCTATAGACACGCCCACTCATGAATATGCATAACTAGGCTCCAAAATGGCCCGATTTCAGAACTGCTCAGAAAGTGACTTTTCAGATTCTAAAACTCTGGAAAACAGGCAAGTTTGGGAAAATAAACCACAAATTCTATGTTTTTGGGGTTCTTAGAACAAATGGAGATGGGTGAAAAATTGCATAATATGTCCCCTTTAAATGTTTTCTGTTGCACTTTTTAATCATGTAAAGCACAAGGTCATTACATTTTTTTGTAGTTTCACAATGTCTGTTGATTATTTTAAAACAAAATAATATAATTTATTCAGTAAAAGTTGGGTATAGAAATGTACTTCTTTATACATTCTTTATACTTTAAAACATACTAAGTAAAATTACTGATTTAGAAATGTACTCAAAAAAGTCCAAGAACCTATAGGAGCAACTCAATTACAGTAACACAAGTACAGTACTTTCACCTGTGGAACTGTTTGCTTGCAACAGCTCAGTCACACTTGTAGGCACACACTCACTCACTCTTCACTCTTTTTTTGAAAGTGTTTAAGCATTGCGATGTTGTCCTGATAATTTTATCTATGTTACGACACTGGCGCAGCACATCTAACTCCTTCACATTATACCAACAGCACTGGGAAATCTAATTTCCAGCCTCACGTAAAAAGATCCTGCATATTTAATAATGTCGTTCAATATATGAGATGATTAGTCTTTTTTGCTTCGATTGATCAGGTACTTTGCAGAGTCAGCACGTTGGATGGTCCTGAACCGTCGGTCGGAGGATGCCTTAAAGACGCTCCACCGAGTCGCTCGAATCAATGGGAAACCTGAGATGATTGATAAGCTAACACTGGAGGTAACCAGGCTGCTGCTATGCGTGAATGTGTTCTCCATCTGTGTCCATGCTTAGATCAGTTCCATGTGATCGCAGGTGCTTCACTCTAACGTGAAAAAAGAAATCGAGTCAAGTCGGACTTCGTACACAGCCTTTGACCTACTGAGGACTCCCAAGATGAGACGCATCTCCATCTGCCTGCTGGCTGTGTGGTCTGTTGTCCTGATCACTTCCTGCTATCTAAGAAAACTGAGTCTTAGCTTCCCAACTAGCCACAAACATATGCTAGCTGGCTAAGCTAGGAGCAGAGAGCGAATGGCTAGACAGGACAGACACAACGAAACAAGAATTTATACTAAAACACAGAACTGTGAAGAGACAAGATCTGAACTACTAAACATTTCTCTATCCCACAGGTTTTCTACTAGTTTTGCGTACTATGGCATGGCCATGGACCTGCAGAAGTTTGGGGTAAGTCCTCGTATGTCCTCTGTGTCCAGTTCCACCTGTTCCACTCTACAGCCCATGTGTCCACCCGTCTACTTTTTACTTATTCGTGAGCAGTGATGGGCAGTAACTCTGAATACTTTTCACAATTAACGAGTAAAGTAAGGGATTATAATTAAAAAAAACAATAATTAGATTACAGATATTTTCCCGCTAGCAGGCTGCGTTACTAAATGTAACTGTCTCGCTACCGTTTGTTTGGCGTCTCACGCATTATAACCCAGTCAGCTACCGTAGTCTCTCAAGCCAATGACGTAAGCAGCGCGACAACATTGGTAAACAACACACAGCGCGAGAGAGAGAGCATGTCCAAGCAGCTTTTGACTCCGTAAAAGACGACAAAGACACTATTATTTTGTGCATCACAATTTTGAAAAGTAACTTAATATATTTAGTAAAGCGATTAAAGTTCCTAGTTAGTTTTGAAAATAATTAATCAGTAAAGTAACTGGATTATTTCCTTGGAGGAGTAATCACTAATTACAATTTCTAAGTAAATTGCCCAACACTACATATAATCTATGCACTTTCCACACAAAAACAGACTTGAACAAAGATATAGTAACTACTCCCTACACAATAGACTGTATACATCTAATTCTAGCACAGCAATCCCCAACCACCGGCAAAAGAAAAGCTTTTCAATGTACATGTATTTTAATTCCGGGTGATTTATTTCACAAAATTCTTATTTCTACTCTAATGCTTATCACTCCAGTGCTTGATGTTGTGCTCCTCAAATGGGTTTGATGTCGAGCTGGGCCATATATGAAGATTTAAAATATATTGAGTTTTCTATTTTGGTGATATAGAACATTACAATATCGCCTATATCAATATATTTTTATTGTATAGTTTATTTAGTTTTAAAATACTTGTTTTAGGAGTCGCTGCTTTCACTACTTTTTAGAATAGCATTGAAAGCACAGTTAGATGGATCACAAATGGAACCCAGACTTTCATCTAAACAAGCTACAATACAGAACTCACTCACACATGCTGCCCTTTAAGGCGGGCTTACACTGTGCGAGTCTCAGCTAAATCATGTGTCGTGCATCATGTGGTATACATGGGTTCACGAAAAGCAATTAACACCTCACGACCAGCTCCCAATCAGCAATCATATAGTTGTAAGAAAATCAAACATGTTTGAAATCCTGATCGCTCCTCGTGTTGAAGCAGTGCCACGTACCGGCTTACTTCAAACGCTCACACTGCACATGCACGAACACCGTAGAACTGCTGTAGGATTGACAGACCGTACTGCCCACATGTGCCCAGCTCCTGGTCCATCACATTGCTGCCTTTTCTTTTTTGAAGCTCTTTTTGCTGATATTTGCGAGTGTCTATCCACTTCTGGATTTTTTTCTTCTTTTGTTTTAATGGCAACGCTTCAGAGTTCTTCTCTTTATAATTTTGACGTTGCATTTCCCGAAACAAGATTCCGACGTGTTGCATATGGACGTACAGTGTGAGCAGTCAGGTCGCCTCAGTGTGAGGACATGAATCGTGAGTGGTGCACATTCGGACTCTGCAATTGAGTCGCACAATTTGAGAAAAAATAAATTTGCACAGTGTCTGCCCGCCTTAAGAGGGAAAAAAAGCCAAAAGTGCCACGTATTGTGCAGCTGTTTGTTAATAAATGTATCTGTGTGGCATTTTGCTTTGGTAAATTTAACCCAGAATCGTTTTTCTGGTCAGACTTCAATTGAAAAAAAAATTATCGAGATTTATATCGTATATAGCCATTTTGAGTAAAAATATCGAGATCTGGGTTTTGGTCCATATCGCCCAGCCCTAGTTTGATGCACGCAACACACACACACACACACACACTAAGAGTTGTTGTGTGCTGATCAACTCTATCCACTTTCTGTTGCTCCAGGTGAGTATTTACCTGATGCAGATCATCTTTGGAGCCGTAGATTTTCCTGCCAAGCTTTGGGCTCTGGGAACCCTTGCTTATCTAGGACGGAGGGTCTCTCAGGTCATGTGTCTCTTTTTGTCGGCTGCCATCATCTTTGCCAACATTTTCGTACCAACAGGTGTGTGATCCTGGTTTAGAACCAGATATTTGTTCCAGACACTGATCTTTAGACCTTAAATGAAACCTTGGTTTTAATCCTGATCTCAGCATTCTAACTTGATCCTAATTCCAGTCTTCATCCTCTTCTTCAATGTGTAGAAATGCAAATTCTTCGGACCGTTTTGGCTTGTCTTGGTAAAGGTTTCACATCAGCCTCCTTCACCACCGTCTACCTCTACACTGGAGAACTGTACCCAACTGTCCTTAGGTGAGACCTCTGATCAGGGTTGGGGTCAAATAAATGTTTCAATTACAATTACGTCTTAAATTATCCATGTTCATTTACAATTACAGGGAGCTGAGTTTTTTCCAATTACAATTAAAACTTCAATTGTGATTTTTCCCCTGAAAGTTAATTACAATTATGTTCTCAATTACTAAAGTTAAATTACAATTAATCAAAATTACAAGTCTTTAATAAAAAAGCCCATAAAACCTAACCTAGCTTTCTGTTAGAAGATCTTCAGGCAGTGGTTCCCAAACAGGGGTACGCATACCCCTTGGGGTACAGGAGAACATTGCAGGGGGTACTCGGAAAGATTTAACAACTGATGTAAAAATAATCAGGAAATATTCCTGGTTCTTTTTTAGGATTTTTTTTTTTTAAACTAATTCACCACAAACTAACTATTAAACGATTGTTTAATAAAATACTATACTTCATTGTAATAGGATTATTTTTTGCTGTAGAGGCCATTTTATTACACTTTTGACAATAGGAGGCAATAATTAACTATTTGCTTAATATTAAATTATTAAACATAAATGTTGCATGGTATTTTAAAAAAAAATGTCCACTTTGATTAATTCTTAGGGAACCAATGTGTGAGACACATAGAGGGGTTTAGGAGAGCCCACTGTTCCACAAATGAAAAAGCAAATCCAATTATGGAGAGGGTACTTACGATGTAAAGAGGGGGTACACATGATTTGACCAAAATGCAAAGGGGGTACACGGGACGAAAAGGACTGGAAGCCACTGTCTTACGATACCGTTGTCAGATTAACCCATGTCTTAAATCAGATGTAAAATACACAAAACAATCTAATTTGTTTCTCATCTCTTTTTTCCTTGTTAGGCTTCCTAATAAATGAAAATATATAAATATATAATTATGTCATATTTGTAATTAATTGACCCCAGGATTGGGGTCAATTACATTTTTCAGTTACAAAAAAATTTTCAATTACCCATGTTCAATTACAAATCAATTACGATTACAGTGACCACCATTTAAGCCAATTAAATTACAATTATTTTTATCCTCAGAAAGTCAGTTACAATTATGTTCTCAATTACTAAAGTACAGTTACAATTAATCACAAATACTGATCCTGAAATAAATAACCTAATAAAAGTTAACATTCCTCTTGTGTTAGCTTTCTGTTAGCATCTCTTATGATAACGGGTCCTAAATCAGAGGTAAAATACACTAAAATCAAATATCTATCATCTAATCTTGTTCCTATCTATTGGTTACCTCATTATTCTTCCTAATCAGTTAAAATATAAGTTTTAATATTGTTGGTGTGGAAATCTGAGCCTTTTTTGTGTCAATATACCCCTAGATTTATATTTTATTTAAATGGTAAGATGTGGGAGGGCTTGATATGAAACACATCTATCCATAAAGCAAGATATCTGTGTGTGTGTGTGTGTGTGTGTGTGTGTGTGTGTGTGTGTGTGTGTGTGTGTGTGTGTGTGTGTGTGTGTGTGTGTGGGGCTGAAATATTGCTGCTGTTCAGGGACAGACAGAGCTGAGACTTTCAACATGGCTGCTGCTTGGTTCAAAGGTGCGCGACGTTGGATTTGTTTGGACTACAATGATACTGTTAATTAATTATTTCATAAAGATGTCCACCGGGAGCGGCCCGGGGCTGGGGCGCCATCCACATGTGTGTGTGTGTGTGTTTAATTCAGAATTACATTTACATTAGGAATTAAGTGTTAAAAAGGTCAGTTTAAAGAGGATTTAAATTCTATTTGGAATTAAAGAAGAATTAAAGCTCCCATGTAAACCATTCAAGCTACTTAACCTCCCACTTTTCTATAGCAAGACATACGTCCTACAGGCACTGCACTAGTTTTAATAATTGTTTACTATGTATGGGTACAACTGTAACATGGTTCCCTAGTTTTGTGCTAAATTATAATTGACAATTTGTAGAAATTTTTCATGGCAAATACAAATACAAAGTCAATTATCTGAACTCAATTACAATAACAGATATACAACAGATTTTTAAAATTACAATTATAATTACCCCATAATTGTAATTAATTATCAGTTGCGCAAATACAATTATAGTGCACCCCAACCCTGCCTCTGATGAGCTTTTCCTTTCTAGTCTGATTCACCCATGGTACGCCATAGACATTACTAACATGTTGGTACTGTGAGAGTAAAGTGTGTAATGATGCGTGTGCTATTCTCAGACAGACTGGGATGGGCTTCGTATCCACCATGGCACGAGTCGGCAGCATGGCGGCTCCGGCTGTCCTCATCCTGGATGAGGTGACAGAACCAGATCTCATTAAAGACTGTGTGAACGTGTCCTGTGCTGAGTGCTGAGTCTGACTGGGTGCTGTTTCAGGTTTTCCCTGCTCTGCCCAGCCTAGTTTATGGAGGTTCAGCAGTGCTGGCCGGATGCTTCGCTTTCTTCCTTCCAGAGACCCTCAATATGCCCCTACCGGACACCATCGAGGACGTGGAGGAATCAAGGTGAATTCATAGGCGGAGTTTGAGATTCTCGCCGGATGGGAGGGAGGGCAAAATAAAAAATAGAATTAAATATATAGACCGTCTCAAGATTAACACTAATCACAATGGCCCCCATTTATCAACCTAGTGTGAAAACGGGTGTAAATCTGAATGCACATTGTGTCGTACGACAGGACCAACGTGTATCATATCTGACCAATCCCAGCGCACCAATGATCGGGTGTTGATAAATGCTGCGGCTGCTTTCTGCTTCATTTGTGCTGCAGTACCATACAGTGTCGTTTCACGATTTACATTGTGAAGAAAAATTTTCAAAACAGAAGAAGAACCAACCTAAAGTCTGAAAAGTTTGGGACCATTTTACTGTAAACGTATAGTACACACCTGAAGTAGAACTAACATCTGTGACGTGAAACTAACAGTAATACTTTAGTGGTCAAAATGTTTTGGCTGCTTTGATTCTAAGAGCAATCCTCCCCCAAGTGGTCAAAAGGGGTTTAAAATGTCAATACTGTAACAATTAGTTTAAACAAATGGCAAATAAGGGGCATGACAAATTGTGAATGTGGCTAAATTGGCAAAAATATTCATTATATATGATGAAAAGAGGTTAAAAGTGACAATAATGGGTCAACATGTGCAACATTAGGTGGAAAAGTGGTGGAAAGGGTTTAAAAGAGCTGAAAATGTCTTGAAAGTGGAAAAAATGTGCAGAAAATGCATTGAAATTTCATGGAGAAGTTGCAGAAAAAGGAATAATGTTGCAAAAATGCATTAATATGAGCAATAAAAAGTGATGAAAAAGGTTAGAATATGGCAAGTTTGGTGTAGGTGCAGAAAATGTTTAAAAATAAGCAAAAAAACAGTGTCTTGCGACCCCAAATGGGATTCTGACCCCAAGGTTGAGAACCCCTGCTTCCAATTCAGTCCGCAGGAGAAAGGAAAAATAAATCATGAATCATTGTGTAAGTTACCGAATAATATCTCAAATTCACCACTTTTTTAAACTAATACTTCCGGGATTCACAGTTTAGCCACGCCTCTATCTTTCTCTCCAACAATTCCTCAAAATTCCATTAAATTAAATGAAAATTGGTCTCAAAATCTTTTTTTTCACCTAATATCTGTGGCCATTTTGAGATTAAACTGGTTCTTATTTGTTCCCTGAACTATTATGAGTTTGACACCCTGGGTTAAGTAATCAACGCTCCGCTCTCGTCTCTGTCCTTCCCTTGGAAAAGCAGCTTTAAAACTAGGCTTTTTTAAAAAAAACATTTTTAAACACAAACAATTTTTTATTTAAACAAAAGTTGTTTTCCTAAAGAAGTAAAATGAAGCAGCCTTAATATTATTTAAATTATGTACCGTTTGATTCAGCAAGGGCTGCTTGTTGCAATGTTGCATCTTTGGCGCTTAAAGGGTTAACACAATAAAGATTCAGCAGCTCATATCTGTAAAAATAATGAATGCTGATGGCTATGATGGGTGGATTTTTCTAAAGGAATGGAAGAGGATGGACCTCCAGAGACGGAAAAGATGGAAAAATGTCAAAGGAAAGTTTGGCCATGAAAGAGTTGAAGGAAGCAGAAGGAACTGGCCTCAATGCACTGTGAACGATCAGAGGAATCATCACACACACACTTTTCCATCATCATCACCTGTGAAGCTAAATATGAGTGAAGAACAAATCAAGACAATGCAGTCTGATTTTAAATATGGTTTTAGGATGTAAAGAGTTTAAGAAATCAACTTATGTGTCACCACCTGTCAATAACTGAGCCTGTGATTTCAAGTCCAAGTTTAATAAACGTTGCTAATCTCTGAGAAGTCTGTGGAACGTAAACACAACAAACCTTTACATCTTTAAAAAAACTGTGTGAAAATCTTGTCTAAGCAGTTTTTAGCCCATTGTTCCCATCATTCCTCATTGATCCATAAACATATTTGAATTTATATAAATAGAGGAAGTGTGTGTGTGTGTGTGTGTTCCCCAGGTCACATGAGCAACTGATGACCTGGGGCTATACATGTCTTTTTTTACCTCAAAGGAAACACATTATGTCAGAGAAAAAAATACACAGAACAGTAAAATTACACAAAATGACCCATAAAAAACACACACACACACACACACACACACACACACACACACACACACACACACACACACACACACACAACAGAATATACAAAAATAAAACTAAAATACACACAGTGACTTAAAAAAGTATACAAAATTACAGAATACACACAAAAAAGCACAAATTGATGCAACGCACAAAAGTAAAAAAATAAATAAAAAAATAAAAATAAAAAACAGAATTTTGGTAAAATGTCAATAGAAATATACAATTAGTTCAAAAAATAAACAAGGTACGGACAACAAAAGTACACACAGTGACTGAAAAAAGTACACAAAAATACACAAAGAAAAAAGCACAAACTGACTCATAATGCAGGAAGAAAAAAAATTAAAAATACACAGAATTATGGTAAAATGACAATAAGAAGACAATGGAAACACATAATAACTTACAGAAAAATATATATATAAAAAAGAAAAAATATACAAAACTACAGAAAAATGTACAAAAGGACAACAAAAATACACAAATTTAATCTAAAAACACACAATACAACAACATAAACACAAAATTCAGCTTTTGCAGAAACATTTCAAAAACCAGAGCTCACTAGAAAGATAAACTACTCAGAAATAAAGTGCCTTAATACACCAAGTTAAACATATTCATATGAAAACAAACTTCCACTAATAATGATTCCACTATTGCTTCTTTATCAAAGCGATTCAGTTTCAAATGAACGTAAGGTCACTTTATGAGCGCGTGCTTAAAGACACATTTTGTAAAATAAGGGTTAAAGTTTAAAACAACCACGTGACTCACCGATGACGTCTGTACCCGGAACACCCGCACGTGTGTCTCCCTGCACTAATTACCGCGCGCTCTTTAAAAAAAAAAAAAAAAGAAAGAAAAAGAAAATAATATTAATGAAAACATTTTTAAAAAGTTTTTTTTTTTAATATAGGAGATTATAGTTCCCAAAGGTTGTCTGTAGGAGATATAATAAATCTATAGCCGTTTGTAAACTAATGAAGGTGAAAAACAATATTTGGATCAGGAAGAAATTCTAAAGTTTTTTTTATTCAATAATCTTATTAGAAGATGTTTTACATCTTCTAATAAACAGTTCATTGAATATGACATTTACTGTTGATTTAAAGCAATACAAATTGCATACATGATTATTGATTGATCAGTTATTATTTATCATTTAGGGATCTAAGGTGTATATTTATTTGGTATATGTATATGAGTTGTTTAATGTGTATTAGGTTTAGTATGAAAACGAGAATTCAGACTTTATTTGTTTAGTTTTTTGCATTTTGGTGTCAAACTGTCTTTTGTGATAATCTGACTGTCCCGGTTATTTAAATGTGACTGTCATGTAATATGTAATATATACAGCTTGTGTTATTTTGAAACTATTTGTTCCAAAAGTGAACCTGTCTGTCATTTTAATATGGGTAAATAAGGGCTCTTGGGTATAATATTATTTAGTATAAGGATATATCATTTTAGCTTGTCAAAAATAAACTGTGAATAATTATTCACATTATCACAGTTGATCACATAACCCAGAAATCAAAGGAGACAAGGTTGAAACGTTGGATCAAAGGAGCACAAACTGCATTCTTTACACACTTTTTGTATGCGTGTGTGTGTGTGTGTTTTAATAATAGTTCCAATTCTTACAAAGGTGATACTGTCTAACTTTATCCAGCTTGATGTAATGTATAAAAGCTTTTTAATACACACAAAGCTTTAGATGATGGAAACTCTTGGTCACAAACTGTAATCAGCTTGAATAAAGTAATTATATAATTATAATTACTACATGTCTGCTAAAAATCACCTCCTTAGCTTTTCAAACATAATATTTCATTATCAATTTCATTGTTGATTTCAGGGCTTATAACTTATACCTATAGAAAGAAATGTTACTAAATCATGCAATTGAATTATTATATAAAAACTGCTGCTTCATTGATAAACGAAGCCTGTTCCAGTTGCTCAGGTAAGATAAGGTGGTAAACTGGTAATCTATCAATCACAGGCGTTTGGATAGTGGGAGAACACTGGTACATAAGGAGGTAGATCTGTGTCTTATCTCTATTATTATTATTATGAAAAAAGTTGCTTTAATGAAGAAAAAAAAAACATTTTCAATCAAAGAAAAATAAGTTATTTGATGGTAAATATGTATATATTTTTTTTGATTGAAGTCATATTTTGTGTGTTCAGGCCTCGTTATAGGTGGACATTTGTGTCTATTATTCAATCCTAAATAATATCATTTCAATCAATAACAAAAAAAATAACTCAATTAAAATGAAAATTCACTTCAATAAAAACAAAACATTTTCAAAGAAAGTGTTTTGGGAGGGTGGGTGAGTGTCATATTCCTTAGCATTTGGAACAATATTTTACTTTGAAAACTTTTTTTTAATTGAAGTGAAGTTTATTTTGATTTAAATATTTATATATATATTTTTTTGCATTAAAGGCACGCCGTGGACTTTTTGACCTAAAGAGTTGACCCATATGAGTTATTTTAAATGATTCTTCAGGCTAATAAACAGCACTTGACAGTATCAATGCTCCGAGCAGGGCTTTCCTCTAGAAATACCGACTATGTAAGTTTGGAGGTGACGGACCGTCTTTGACCAGGTCATGTGACCTGGAGAATGTTTCACTTTACGGCAGTCACGTGACCACAGACTCTGATATACTCGTTGGGCTTTTGCTAGTATTTTTCCACCTGTTCGACTACTGGTCATGGCCGAGGCAAGCAAAAAGTTTAAAACTGCATCTGAGGAGGTGAAAAAGACGCTGCCAAGACCAAGCTCCCTCCGCCGGACACCGCCACGCGCATGCTGGGTCACCTGTCCCCCATCTGCCCGGACCCCGGTCACCAGGCCGACGACGGCAGCAAGGCAAGCCGAGCTCTGGGCCACCGGCGCTCGGTTGCTCCTCCAACCCCTCTTCGCACCCCAACCCGACCGACCCAGCCCTTAGAGCTAATCCTTATCCCTAAGTTACAGGTCAACTACTGTCTGCATACACAATCAAAAGACAAGGGAGGCTGGCCCGACTGACTGACTGCTAATTTTTGCGACAGTGCTGCGGCGCTTGTGGCCACTAGGGGCGCTTGACGTGAAAGTAACAAGTCTAGTGTCCCTAGTGGGAAAAAGTTACAGTGTGCCTTTAAAAGTGCAGTCTGCAACTCTTATAAAAGTGATTTTTTTTGTCATATTTGCTAAATCTGTCATTATGTAAGGGCAGCCTTACATGATACTAGTAGGGATTTGTAATTGTTACAATAAAACTCTGTAGTGCATGTGTTTGTGTACACGCAGCAGCCTCCGTTTGGGCTGCTCTAAGTGACACTGAGTTGCTGCTGCTGCTGATAGATTGGTGTGTACACATTGAGAGAGAGAAGCGCTGCAGTAATATTATATTACTGTGATGTTGCTGTCAAACTAATGTTAGCTTGTTAGCTCCTCTGAGGGAGGGACTTTGGAATGTTTGGAGGCAGGGCAAGAGAGCAGCCGTTAGGGAGGGGGAGAGAGGGATCTGAGAGTTGCGGACTGCACCTTTAAATAAACCACAATCATAAAAGAAAAAGAAAAAAACATATCTATCAACTTGTGAATTGTTAATGAACATTATGACTTCTGCCTGTACTTAATTGTATATTAAGAAATAAAGCAATCATGATATATTAATTATCATTTTTATTATTCATCTAATTAATCTAATTTTCTGCATACAAACAAAGGCCATGCAGGTCTGTGTCCATTAACATCATCTGCTCTTAATGGCAGCGTTTCCACAAATCTGTGTGATTTATTCACACATACAATCCTGAGCATATTGTAAAAAACAAAAACATCTCGTTTTCCTCCAAATTTACTTTGTACATCGTATAAAGGACCTGAGTGATTCCGTTGGTGAATATGATCCACATGTGTTGCACATGACAGAGAAATGTGAGAGTGAGTGAGGCGTGCTGCATGTTGCAAATTAAACACACACTCTGGCATGTTGTGTCTCACTTACTTTATAACTGAATCAAGTGATTTAGAGGTGTCCTCTAGTGGGGAGATTGGTATTTACAATTTTTCTGTCCTTGATGCATCGAATCACTGAATTGTTGCATATATTGATTATGCAGGATTCTAAATAACCTTTTTTTTTTTTGGTAAATCTGATTTTTGTGCTTTAAATTTGAAGTTAGACTTTCCTTAACATGAAGCAACACAACTCCTATGAACCAGGTTCAGGAACATTGGAAAAGTGATAATGGAAGACGTCTCAGGAGCAATTCTGCTATATTTTAAAAATCCAATGGAAGTTCTGATAATCTATGTGACCAAAGCAGGAGGAACTGCTGCTGGGTGTTTCTTCTTTCTCAATCCTTACCTCTAATATAATCATAATCTCAACTGTTGGGTGAAGCTAACATGCTAACGCTGAAAAAAGTCAAGCATGAGATTTCAAAAAGAATCTAATCTCCTGGTGCTTTAACAGGCAGAGGAAGTGGATCTTATAAAATTTAAAATGCAGTGTGCAAGCAGCAGCTAAGTGTTCTGTGTGTCTATTGGCTAGCTCTTGGAGGGGTGGAGCTTGCGACCAAAGTATTCTGGCGCCGCCTCCATTAGCCAGTCAGCGTCCACCAGGCACAGGTCCCTCATGTAGCAGCGAGAGGTGTGCAGCAGCTCGTTGAACACCACGTAGGCCGGTTTGGCCTGGAACAGGACGGAGGACGGGTGGACCGCCACAGCCTGGTGGGTGTCCAGGGCCACGTAGCTGCCGTCCAGCTGCAGCTCGGCCGCGTTAACGAACATCCCGTGGGCGATGCAGCGGCGAACGTTCCCGGTTTCTGCTCCACATGATTCCATCTTTAGATTAAGCTGCAACAGCAACAATAACTCATGACTTAATGCTGAGGGGTGTATTAGACAGGGAGAGTATGAACACAATAAAAGCTGATTAAAATGTTTCTTTCAAACCAAAATGACTGAATGATATGTTTAAAAAATAAGAAGTAAAATACCATAATTTCCGGGCTATTGAACGCACTGCTGTATTGTCTCCATAGTCACACAGGCTGCACCCAATTGGCTGATGAGGGTGCTGTTCAAATGACTTGGCCAATCAGAACGGGCGTGTGGGCGGGCTGCTGTATTCATGTACGGTTTAACAAAGGTTTCTGTGTATTTTGATCAGTTATAACTGATGAGTTTCCATATCCACATAAAGTCTCCTCGTCACTGCTCCACGTCTGCGTATCAGTCCATTTACAGCTTTCTATGGTCCCTTTTTACTGGAACCAGACTGATGCACCGCTCCCTCCGTCAGAACTTCTTACACATCGAGTCACATGGAGTCCAGAATACGAACGTGATCGCTTCTGAACAAACCCAATGTGGTGATTTGGCATCTTTATGCTGTTTATTGTTTCCTGTCTGTCAGTTCTCCTTATGTCATCTCCTCATAGTCCAGTACACGATCACTCCTGAACAAACCTAACGCGGTGATTTTTACAATCTTATGCCATTTATTAGTTCCTATCTTACAATATTAAGCTCATTGTACTTTTTATACACTCTTCCCACCATAAATGCATATGCTCCCTGGTCCAAAATCCTCCATTTATTACCAGTATTTGCTTTTTATTTAAGCAAACGTCTTATTTTAGATATAGAAAATGAAAACAAATATAGATGTATGACTTGCTCCCACCTAATTTCCCACATCCGTCCTGTGCTGTGAGAGCTTTACCTTTCCCTACATTATCTGAAGCTGGTTTTTGAGGCTGTTACAGTTCATTCATTCTGCTGTAGGGATGAGAGTCAGCAATATTCTGCTTCCTGTCACTGGACACGTGTACGACAGTCTGAAAAATTCACACAGAGTGCCCCGCCATATTGGCCCCACCCTCAACTTTAAAGGAAAATAATAGCGTCCTATATGCCGGAAAACACCGTAAATATTGAATCGTACAGTATTTTTGTACTTTGTATTTTATGTGGCATTTGTTTGTTTGTTTTTATGTCATGTACTAATGCTGATAATGCACTCTGAGCTCTTTGCACTTATTCTTCTAATGTTGTTTTCATAATGCAAATAATGAAGTGAAACTGAAACAATTGGAAGAAGTAAAGTATGGGGGAGTGGTGGCCTAGTAGTTAAGGATGCTGGGCTTGTAATTGGAGGGTTGCCGGTTCAAGCCTCACCTGGGCCATCACTGTTGTTGAGCAAGTCCCTTAACCCTGAACTGCTCCCCCGCAAAATGACTGCTCACTGCCCCTCAGGGATGGGTTAAATGCAGAGGATAAATTATTTTAGTTTTTTAATTTTAAAGTAACTAAAAATGACTTTATACTCCAGGTGGAGTTTGAAGACTGAGGTACGTGACATTTATGCCCCCATTTTTCCCTCATAATCTACTGACTGATCTGATCAGATCAAAGGTGGAGCACAATGTAGATCTAGTATGATCATTAGAACGATGTGTGTACCTTGAGGCAGATTTCTCGGAGCTGTCCCTGGACCTCCTTCACCAGGCTCATATTCCTGCTGTTGACAAAGTTCTCTCGACACCATTCCTTCAAACATCAGACATGACGTTCAGTGGGTGTGGAGGTGATGAAACAGCAGCAGGAAGTTGTGATGCGTACATTTCCGTCAGCACACTCACCTTGTTCCCGCCCACTTTCTTGAAGGCCCTGTAAATGTTGAGCAGCGTCACGTGGTCTCCTTCGCTGGAGGTGAACTTCCTGCGCGCTGCCAACACCTCGTCCCGTCGGGCCGGAGGGTTGAACAGAACCGAGTCCACGGACAGAAGAGACACGATGCTCACGATCTCCTCAGAACACGAGTAGTCTGGAGACAACAGGATCGTCTGAGAGAGAGAAGTCATGGATTACAATTACTCACGTTACTGTCATTGAGTTGCTTTTATGGGTACTTGTACTTTTTTGAGTATATTTTAAAATGCGTCATTTTTCTTATACTTAAGTACGCTTCAAAATAAGTCATTTATTACATTTCTACATCCAACCGATACTGAGTAAATGTTTATTTTTTGTTTTAAAATGATTAACGGACATTGTGAAACTACAAAGAATCAAATACATCACATCATAGCCGACCAATCAGATTAAACGTAATGCACGGCACCAAAACAGCATTGAATGGAGGTTATTTCCTCAGTTTTAGAGTTTATAAATGTAATTATACTTATAATAGAGCCTGATAATTTATTTTATTTTGAATTGAATTAATTGGTGTTATTCTTTATTTTTATTTTTTTATACAGATGCCTTTGTGAAAAATAAATTATGTTCCAATTGTGCATGATTTGGTCTCTTTATAAGTTTATAGATGACATCAATCCTTGTATCATTCGTTCATTTGTTTTACATTATGTTACAAAAAGAAAAAAAAAACTCATTATTTATTTGTTTCCAAAACCAAAATGAAAAAACAGAAAACGCCTTGTTTTTCAAATTCAAGCTGTTTTGCTTCGGTACAGAAAACGGAAAACCAACACCTTTATCCATTTTCCTCCATTACCGATTGGCCAAAGTACATGACCCGGAAGTGTACTCTCATCCAACGCTCACGGACATTTTGGAGGATTTAGAGACTCCTAAGTGTTGCAGAGCTAAAGATATCACGGAATGTGTAACGCTTCACTTACGGGTCGCGTACTTTGGCAAATCGGTAATGGAGGAAATGAATAAAGGTGTTCGTTTTCCGTTTTTTCATTTTTGTTTGAAAAACAAATGATACACGGATTGAGATGTTTACTGTATGCAAGGGAACCATGGCAAAAAGAAGACATAATCATCAACATCCCCCGCCAGATTGGTTGTCATAACTCACAACCAAAATACACCAAATTTGGTTATCCTATCTTCAGTGGTTTGTAAGAAAAGCTGTCTCCTTTGAAAAACCTTGAACAGGCTAAAGAAAAACAGAACAAGGGTAATAACTCCAGAAAAATAATTGGGCACTTGTCATTTTCGAACTCCATCAAAGTATTGATACCATGAAGCCACACAGCAAGTTTGATTATTGTATCTTAAACAGTTTCTGAGAAAAGCTGTCCTCTTTAACTCAGACAGACAGACGGACACATGGAGCTCAAACCTACAGTATATCCTCCTTCACACTTTGTGGTGGGGGATAAAAATAAACGTGGGGGGTGAAAGTAATTATTAGCTTTTACTTTGAGTACCATTTAACTGAGCTACTTTTTACTTGTACTTGAGTATTTTATGTATGACTTACTTAGCTTGTATTTGAGAACAATTTCAATCAAGTAACATTACTTCTACTTGAGTAGGATGTATCAGTACTTTTTACACGTGTGGTCACGGCTCTGTTAGCGTTTAGCTAACCTTAGCGTATCTGGGCTCCAGAGGGAAGCTGGACATCTTCTTTCCCAGAGCAGTGAGACACACGTGGCCGTCTTTCCTCTCCACGGCTCCCAGCAGCTCCAGATGCTCCACAGCAGAACGGACCGCCTCTGGGAAGGTCAAACAGGTTGTCATGATGACACCGGACAACAACAATGTGACGAGGGATGGGTATAGAATCCGGTACCAACCAAATTCCTTCGATACTACTTGGTACCGATTCACGTAAAATCAAACAATACCGTATTTCTGAACCTAAACGCATCCGTGTGACTATGAGGGAGTGGAAGAGAAGGCGATTTTCCACGCAGGACCTGAACACAACGATGCACGTACAAAAGCAAGCAAAAACTTGGCTCTACTGGCAGAAAAGGGGTAACCACGAAATGCTGACTCTGCTTTCAGAGCCGATGCCTCAGGTATCAGACCGGGCACAGCCGCTCTGCTTCGGCCGAGCTATAAATACGTTTATTTTTTACGTTCGTACAAAGGTTTTCACCAATGTCCACAAATGTAAGTGAAATACTCGCAATATAGAGCCCTGTCACATAGCGGTGCTTTTTAATTTGTGCATTATAGATAAGCAGCTGTAGGTCAGGGTTTCATGATGACAAAATTTGTGAAACATATGTTACTACAATACAAACTGTTGGATGTCGGTTTAATATGTGTTAAAGTTGTTTGTTGTTATTATATTTATTATTATTATTATGAGAAACAAACATGGTAAAATGGAACATTGAAATTTTATTATTTATCATTTATTACAACACAAAGGTAATAAAAACTGGTATTGATACCTATTCACAGGCAGTAAGTATCGGTTCAAATGTCAGTGGTGCCCATCCCTAAACGTGACAACACAGCAATGGATGAATGACAGAATACCTGGAGACGGCTTGGACATGAAATCAAAATTCATCACATCTGGAATCCCCAGAGCCATGAGCTGCAGCATCACAGCAGCCAGGTTACACCTGCACACACACACGTACGTACGTAAACACACACACACTAAGTGCTGAGCATATGATGACAGTCAGTGCTGACTATTTCCTACCTCTGGATCTCAGGCACAGTCATGGGGAGGAAGTTGTCGAATTCGTGCTCAGTGTAAAGTCTGTAACAGGAGCCTGAGTCCTCTCTGCCAGCTCGACCCGATCGCTGCCACGCCTGAGCTTTGGAGACACGCTGCACGGCCAGAACCTCCAGACCGCTGTCTGAGCGTCACACACAGAGACACAAACACACACACACACAACAGAATGTTTAGCTCAGTGGTTCTCAAACTTGTTTTGTGTAATTCCCACTTAGAATGAAGGTGAACTTTCAAGCCCCACCATGCCCCCCAAACAATACAAATTCAAATTTAATAACTAACAGAGAACAAGGAACATCATATTTCATAATGAATCAAAAACTAAAGCAAACATTATTTACAATCTGTGACAAAAAGCTTAATATATATATATATATATATATATATATATATATATATACACACACTATTTAAGTCAGCTATTGAAATGTAGTTTATTGTTCTGCTCCACTTCACACGTTGACTTAAATCATTGTTTTTACACTTTAGTTCCACGTTACATTTTGTTACCGGTCCATATCTAATGCAGTAATCATTCAATTCGATTTTTTTTCTTTAATTAAAAAAAATCCTTATTAGCATCATATAGTATATTGTAAATATAATTATTTAAAAAAATTGTACATCTCCGTGCTGTCTGTGCCTTATAATTAATTATTTTACTTAATAAAACCCTGGAAGACAAAGTCTTGGCGGTCACCCCCTCCAGCTCCAATCACAGGATTTAGTGAAAGGAGGGGTGAGCAGAGCCCACGATAGAGCCTCCTCATTGGTTGCCGCGATATATAGTGAAGCGTGTGCACGGTGCAAACTTGTTTTCAGTCTTAGACTAACTATGGACACTTAAGTGGCTGTTTTCCTTCTAGACAGGTCATCTAATGTTCCATTTTACCATATTTTGTGTGCATCCTTTAGCGTGGCAACGGGTTTTACTGGTAGTGCACGTTCAGTTCTCGTGCGCGATATCATGCACTTCTGTGAGAGGAGGAGACTGGGAGGGATTATCAAAGTGGGGGGTGGGATATATGGTTCAAATTCGCCATGCCCCTCTGTCATGGTTCAAGATTCAAGCAGTCCAGCTGTAATGCTCTTTTAATTTCTGCTCAGTGGTAGAGTGGGTCGTCTAGTTACCGAAGGGTTGGGGGTTGGAATCCCGCTCTATCCAAGTCATTGTGTCCTTGGGAAAGGCACTTTACCCACATTGCCTCATATGAATGGTAGGCAGCTGTGGCTACATTGTAGCTTACCACCGGCATGACTGTGTGAGTGACTGGTGTGAATGAATAATGGTTTCTGTAATGAGCTTGGAGTCTCCTCAAAAAAAAAGCACCATAAAATCCAAGCCATTATTAGTATGATTATAAATACCAGTGACTTTATTAGATATTGTTGTTGCTTGTATCGATAAATGGAATTAAGTTTTATTTGTACGAATTTATGTCTTTTATCAGATTCTAACTGAACTGCAGCATTGGTGCAAACTTTAATAGTTTATCATAAAATTAAACCAGGGAAATCACACGCACCCATTTTATTGTGCTCCCACAAATAAACCTTTTATAACACTACAGAGTATATACACCTCTTTGTACATCCAACCTTCAAACACATACTCATTTGGCCATAATTAACTCTACTTAAGCTCCTCCCACTATATGAATACATACTTCTGACGGGCACTGTACTAGTATAATAAAACATAATGTCATGATGTAGATGTTTTCTATATAACTTCCATGATCTCGAGCAGCGTTCCCATTAATCATCCTCAAGTTAATGTTTTATTTTAATATACTACAGCCATCTCAGAGGCTCAACTTCCAAAATAATTAAATGAAATAATATTAACGTTATTCCATTATTTTTTAAGTTGAGCCTCTGAGATGGCTGTATTATATTAACAGAAATATTGCTACTGTGAATAATCATGTGCTTTTTATTTTTCCTCTTTACAGTATTAGACAGCGTTGAAGAAAAACCAAAGACTGTTTTGAATATACTTTTCTTGTGCAATGAGCTGCAAAGCAGTGTTTAAGTGTTTAAATAAATGTTGAAATGTTGCCAATAGATGGTTTGAGATCCTTATTGTATGAATATTAGCAATGATCAAGTGATGCTAAATAATTACCTGAGTTACCTGAAAAATTCATCTTTAGATGAATCGTTTAAAAAAATAATTATTTGGGACAAATCTATTGTCAAACTTAAGCAATTTTCCCGTGGGATTAATAAAGGAATTCTGATTCTGATATATTCACTGTAAAAATGAAGTGATCAGTCATTTTGCTTTAAATTCAAATGCAGCGTGTTGAAGTATTCAGTTATTCTATTTGAAAATATATCAATGATGTGAGTTATGAAGTGTTTCCTCTACTTTCATCTTCCTGTTGTATTAATAAGACGAGTATAGGAATGTAGCACAGGAGCACTGAGTGGAAATAAATGACTGTGTTCACAGTGGATGCGTCACCTCACCAGGATTGAAGCGCTTGGCCTTCACCATCCCCGTGTCGATGACGAATTTGATCCCAGAGATGGTGACAGATGTCTCAGCGATGTTAGTGGAAAGGATGACCTTCCTGCTGCCCTGAAAGCAGCCAAAAGGACAAACACTTCCCTCACTATGAAATAATAATCAGGTTTCACATTGAGGGAACACTCAGCAGAGGAGCCGTGCACACTCTTTGGAGACGTTGTCTCATTGTTGACACTGTTCTGCTGATGCCCTGCGTGCTGTTGGGCTCTTACCTTGGGCGCTGGCTGGAAGACCCTGAGCTGCTGAGCTGGAGGCAGTGAGGCGTACAGAGGGATGACGACCATCGGGCTACAGCCGTCAGGCAGATGTTTGGCGATGTCCCGACACGTCCTGGCCAGAGCCTCGATCTCCTCCTGGCCCGTCATGAACACTAGGATATCGTGCGACGGAGGAGCTTCCTGCATGCGAGCAGCGAGAGAACGTGTCAAAAAGAATCAGGGACACAAAGCCAGGCTGTGTGCTCATAGCTCTGAGACTTTAAAGTTCTTCTACCTGGTGAATCTGGAAGATGGAGACGAGTGCAGCCTGCAGATAGTCAGACTGAGGATGCTTGGTGTAGTAGATGTGAATGGGGTGCTGTCTGCCCTCCAGGTACAACACTGGGGACTTGTTAAAATATTCAGAGAACAAATCCACATCCATCGTAGCTGACATCACGATGACCTGCACAGGTAGAACCAAGGAAGGAAGAACAGAGAGGAAGAAGCATGAAGAGGAACACAGGTGTTATTAATGGAACAGAAAATCAGGGATGTGTGTAGGGCCCGATAAAATCCATTTTATTTTTTTCCATATTCCGTAAAGTTTTTTCTCTCGCCAAATTTCATATTTTCCACATTATTTTTTTAAAAGTAGAACTAAACCCCTGCTTTCTCCTGACCTGTCACGAGGAGGGAAATTCAAAAAATGCCTCAATTATGGACGGGGCTCCTGGAGCAGTTAAGACACGCCCATTCTATACTATAAAATCTCCAGTGAACAATCTATGCTATGTTAACTCGTAGGAGTGTGATGATATCTTGATACAGCGATATATTGACACCACGATCAATCAAAAGCACTACTTAATACCCAAATACATTTGTATTCTTTCTATTCTATTGTGTTTTTGGGGTTTAGTTACTCTTTGAATTACGTTTTTAAGAAATATTTTATAATTTTGTCAGAAAATATTAGTTTTTAACTCCTGTGAGGAAACAAAATAAATACAAAATAAATAAAACTATCATTAAAACTGTATGTCATAAATAAAAATGAATTTAAAACCATGTGTAAGCTACAATTAAAAGGTAGATATAAGTTAAACTAACTGTCTGACTGCAGTATTAATATCACCCAATTTCCCCACAAGAATCAATGGTTTACTGAATCTGAGCAATATTTCGGGGGCAATTTTGACATTTATTTCCTCATTTATAATTCAATTTCTTTTCTGAAACAAAAGCGCATGAAAAGCTAAAGTATTTCTGATAGTGTAGCCCGCGACACTCGCTAACTTACGACACGGACAAACAGTAGCCAGCACTGACTGTTGCGTTTGCTCGGCAGATTTCAGGTGGTGAAACATGAAACTACAAGCCGTTCCTCTGCCTACATCCCCCAGAATATTCTGTGTTGTCTTCGTTCTTTGGTTATTCCGTTTTAAAACCAAACCAAAATAACAAATGGTGTGGTTATTTTGTTTTACTGACTTAAAACCAAAACAGAAATACAGGAAAAAAAATCTTATTCCCTTTTGTGTGATATTTGGATGTTTACGGGGAAATTAGCGCGAGAATTAAAGTCCGCTGCACCAGGTTTCCCTCTCCAGGTCCTGGACCAGGTCTACACACACAATAGGACTGTTTAAGATTTATTTCAGCAGTTTTCTGGTCCAGCTCCAGTTTTCATTCAGTCTGTGGATGTTTTAGCTCGTAAAAAGCTGCTCACGTTTGAAGTTAATTTTTTTTATGATGTATGCAATCTTAACAGTGTTATGATCTAAATAGTATCCAAATAAACTGGTGACTGACTATCGACTTTGAGGCTGGAGTGAGGAACAATAGATGTTAGAACTTCAACTATTTGACACTTTTGCAAAAACAATTACAGCTTTTTTGAGGGCAGTAAAAATGTTTATTTTGCAAGTTATAATACAGCTATCCCCTAACTGCAGCCGCCAACACACATGGGAGTTGATCACAAGAAACGAGGAGCACCAGTAGATTCATTACACCACCTCTGGTTCCTTTAATCATATATCGTGCATGTTTCACATAACATCTTTTTTTTAATTTTGATTTATTTTTGTATTAATAACGTTTCAAATCACCAGTAATGTGACTCATGCATTGCTCCTTTTTTGTCCAGGAGCAAAAGTCCGCCCAGTCACTAGTTCATCTGGATACTACCGGTATTTGAACCATAACACTGTTCGGTAAAGTTGGCAGATATTCAGATTCGGACTTCCAGCATTAATAACTCTTTAAGAAAACATTGTTGTCATCAACACAACAGTTATGCCTCTGCCATCGTTTTTTTAATCGCCCAGACCTACCTGGTACATCGCTACTGATCTCAGGTCAGTCCCTCTCTCACCTTCAGTGGAATCTTGTTCATCTCACGGCGTTTGCGCTGAGCAGACTTCACCACACCGAATAGCACGTCTGTGTGCACGGTGCGCTCGTGCGCTTCGTCCAGCACCACCACAGTGTAGCGCAGCAGCATGGGGTCTCCGATGGCTTCTCGCAGCAACATTCCGTCTGTCATGAACTTCAGTTTTGTCTCCGAGGACGTGACGTCTTCAAATCGAACCGTGTACCCGACCTACGAGAAACGTTATGGAAACGAGTCACATACATCAGACCAAACAAACCTCAAACCAACTGGAAATCTGTTGTAGAATTACCAGCTTTCCCAGTTGAGTCCTCCTCTCCTCTGCCACCCTTCCAGCCAATGAGATCGCAGCTACTCGTCGTGGCTGAGTGACGGCGATCAGGCCAAGGCGTCCAATCCCAGCCTCATACAGGTACTGAGGAATCTGAGTGGTCTTCCCAGAGCCTGTCTCTCCTGGTGGGTCACAATAAATGCTTTAACCAGAAACTGGAGCGACAGTTAGTCACCAGTGCTGGTGCCAACATCACATGTAAGGAAAATTAGAAACGCTTCGATACCAGGCTGTAGTTAAAAACCTCTTTCACAAAGTCTGTCAGGTTTATAGAAATAACTAACTGGGCTGTGAACACACAGCAGGTTTCAGAAGGATAACAGTCATAGATGAAACAAACAAAGGATGCATTCTCTATCTATTCATCTCCACCCAATCAGCCCAGTGGAAAACTTATAAACATTAAATGATTACACAGAGCCAGATACAGTACAATGGCCTCATATAAAGGATTTTCAATATTTGCGAGTGGTTAATTAGCCCCAAAAGCCCTGGTCCAAAATAAGAAATGAAGAAGTCACATGAAGAAAAATTGTTTTATACCCCAAGAAAGAGTAGCCTTTATACTATAAATTAAAACTTACATTCCCACATGCAATTATGGGGAAATGAAAAATAAATGTGAATAAATTTGGAGTCATTTCAAATATTTTTTCAAAACAGCAGTCATGGACAGACAGTCACACCACGTTATATTTTGACACTTTAAATACCAGAATACATTACAGAAGTTATTTAGTAAGTAGGGATGTAACGATTAATCATAGGTCAGTTAAAAATCGATTCATAGGTATCACGGTGCACATCGATACCGTGAAAATTGAATTGCAGTACCTTTTTTTAAACGGCAGAGGGCGCTATATATATACATATACATATCTTTCTCTTGTCCAGAAGTGTTGGCGGCGGGCGGAATCTGCTACTACTTTCTTTGTGGCCACCTTCTACTCTTAAACATGTTCATAAATGATTTCTTACCCCTTTAGCACCGAAAGAATATCTGTAATATTACGTGAATATCTGTAAGAGTCGCATTTTTCTATTAGCTCTGTCTGCTAGCATAGCATCTCTTCTTCACTGCAAGAATTTATGCATGCCAACTGACCACTGGGTTACCAGCGCCCTCTGCTGATCCAAACAAACATCTGACGTAAATAAAATCCAATTACTTTTTTTTTAAAGTCCAATTGTTAAGGCACAAAATACATTTTCAGTTGCACTTTTAAAAAGAAAAAGAACTATTATGCAGTTTTGCATTGTTTACTATAGAACCAGGATTTAAATTAAAATGCTTCTTCTTCATTTGTATTATTCCTTTATTTATTTCAATCAAGATTTATTTTTAGTTAAATTGCATTGTTTTGAATAGTTTATCAAGGGATTCTTTTGACAATGAAAAATAAAAGGAAAATAGTACAGTATTTTCCCAAAAAAAAACAAAAGGAATATTTTTCAGTCATTTGTCTACAGTCCCATTTTGTAAAATAAATCGTGAGAGAATCATATCGTGAACCCAGTATCGTATCGGGAGTTGAGTTAATCGTTACATCTCTATTAGTAAGTACTATTTAAATTATAATAATTTAAGTAAGCGCATATATTCTAAGTTTCTACATATGTGGTATCCTTTTGTGCATTTAAACAGTTTTTAACTAAAATAACTTAAATTGGACATCATTATTAGTGGTCACGTCATTGACCCAAATATATTGAAACTTTTCCCTAAGTTGAGTGTAAACCTTACCGATGAGGATGGCTGTGTGCAGCTGTCTGAGCTGGCTCATCAGCTGGCCTTTAGCCTGGTGGATAGGGAGCTGTCTCCTCTGGACTTCTATGGGGGTGCCCACATGTCCCTTTCTGGGCAGCAACATTACACCTTTGTTCTTATCGTGGCGGAAAAACACGGAGCCCGGCTTAAACCTTTTAGCCGGGGGAGGGTCGGGGTCGTGGGGCATGGTCTCCACACGGTCACGGTGGTGATGGTGGTGGTAGAAGCACCGCAGACGAACACTAACACCAGGACGCAGAGGAAAGACAGCTTCCCACCATGTTCACAGTGAGCGACACTGCGGATGTTTTGCTACAAAACCACGTGGTCAAGCTCGGCGCATATGTTTGACGTCATCTTAAAGAGGTCTCGCCCTATTTTTATTTTTATTTTTATTTTTCATGATTATATTAATATGCTGTAGCGATAGTACATACACATTTAAAATCTCGGTATATTGTCTTGTACTTGCCGGAGAAGTGAAACATTTTTAATAAATTTCTGAAAAAGAGAAAAAAAGAAAATAAATAAGCTAAATACAGAAAAAACCGAAAAAGGCTCATACAGTTCCTTTAATGTATTTTGTGTTGTTTTAATATTTTTTGTATATTTTTCTGTTTTTGTAGTTGTGCATTTTGTGGGTTTTAGTTCTCAGTTTGTGCATTCAAGTTGTAGTTTTGTGTACTTTCGCTACCAATAAAATGTTACTGTCCAAAAGCTTTCTGATGTTGGATTAAAATGACTTTTAGGCATTGCAGGGCCATGACAGAAAAACAACTACATCCTCAGGAAATGACTAAATAATTGACCTTGTACCTCATTTTCAGGCTATAAATCTGGTTCTCATGTTGGTCTTTAATTAATAACGATTAGACATGGTATTATACCCTCTGCTGTCAACACTTCTGATTTTAAGGTCTATAAACCCAGAGGGAGAAAAAATAAATTTAAGATCCTCTTCCCCCAAATAGTTCATACATTCCAGCGCATGGTGCATCATTCAATCATCTTAAAAAGCTATTCCAATTAAATTTACTCGTCCAAATTACATAGTAAAGCGTGCAATTTTTGATTGAAAGAGACGCAGACAAGATTATTTAACCAATTTCTGCTTCCAGACAGAGTCCTGCAGTCTTTACCCTGTGTTAATAACTAACTACTTCTTTGAGCATCACAAGCAATATTTAACAATAAAATAAAAATACAAAATAATGCAAGGACCAAGGATTTATTCAATCCATATAAGCATCAACACAAACTTAATTTTCTATTAAAACTGGCAGGAGGTAAAAATATAAAATTAGTGGAATGAAAAGTAGGAAGTGTCTATTTATACGGTTGCCATACGGACAACCCCTGGTGCTATTGGCACGGTTACCAAAGAACATGTACGTTAGCGTTTTAGGATTAGGGTTAGGATTCGGTTTAGGGTGAGGTTTAGTCTTAGTCACGTGACCTAAACTGGCCAAATATGCGATGCGTACGAAAAGAATGTCGGTGTATTGATAAATCAACCGTAAGAATAACCCCTTCCTAAAAAGTACAATATTTGTCTTTTAAATGTAGTGGAGTGAAAGTAATATTTATCCGAGAAAAATAATATTCAAGTAAAGTCCAGATAGTACTTAAGTAATACCATCCACCACTGGGAATAAGATACTACAGACCTAGTGGTGATCAGGTTCTTATTTACCTAAGTTTACCTTTTTCTTAAAAACAGAAAAGACCATTACCTCCACCAAGGAGGTCATATTGTCGCTGGCATTTGTTTGTTTGTCTGTGGCAGGATTACGTCAAAAGTACAAAACAGGTTTTAACTAATATTTTCACCAAGATAGATTGTGGGATCTGGATCAATTTACTGATTTTTTATTTTTTGTTGTTTGTTTTGTTTAAAAAATAATAAATAGAAATAAATCCAGATCTCTTATCATTGTTGAAATTTCCAAAATTCTTATCTCAGTTCGTAATTGACCAATATTTATAAAATACGACTCAGTTCCACAATTACCCCAATGAGTTTTATGCGGATCTGATCTGGATTGTCCATTTCATCGCGATTTTTAGAAAAAATGGAAGTTTCCATGCATTTGGACCTACTGTATAGTAATTAACTCATTCAGTGCCAGCCATTTTCAGATTTTCTACCCCCTTCAGTGCTAGCTGTTTTTGAGCATTTTGACTGATTTTAAAGACCCACAGAATATTTTCTACTATGACTATCTGAAATCTGACACCAGATTCTGAAAGATTGAAACCTCTACTTTTATCATAAAAAATTTGTTTCTGGCTCGTTTTGTTCTTTTGCAATCAGCCGTTGAATAGAGCAAGTTTTACACAAATCTTCAGTTTCAGAGCAAAAAGCTGAGAAAACAGCCTTTTACTATAAAACTCAGTGACTTTAAAGCTATTTTTTTTGCTTTAGTGACAACTCTAACATCTGAACATTGTTAACTTATATAAAAAAAAATAAATTAAAAAAAACGCTGATTTTGTTATCTGGGTCAGAGTTGAATGGATTTCTTACTGTATTTTGGCGTTCCTCCAACTTTCTCTCCCGTCAGTCTGCACACACGCAACTTCCTCTTCCTCCCGGACATGCAGAGTGTCACTGCGATCCCCGTTTTATCTCACCATCGCCACATTATCCATGAGTTCCACACATGCTCTGGTTGAGGGTGCGCTGCTGGAAACGTCAACTCTCCTACGTAGCGCCATTTTCTGTCTCGTAAACGCCTTTCCTCCTCTCCCTCTTAGCTCTGCTGAGCACGGATGATCTCTCATCAAGAGGTGCGCTGCTACCTCCTACATGTCACCTATTATTTTGCTATCTGGCTCACAGGCTGGGGGTATTTTGTACCCCCCCCCCTCCTCCCCCCTCCTACCGACATGCAGCGATGACCCGTTTGGCCTGGATAGTTGATGGTTTTATGTCACCATCGCAACATTATCAATAATCTACTCATGTCCATGCATGTTCTGTGTTAGTATGTGGAGCTGTGAGCTGATACAATATCACTCCGTAGCGCCATAATCTCACTCGTTCCTACTTCTTCCTCCTTTGCTGAGTCACATCAGTGGCTAATCTCTCATCTAAATGTGTACTGCTGCCATCTTCAGGGCACCTCCGCCAGGGTGATTTCTAGTATTCCCCATGAAAAAACACAAATGACGGGTTATCTCGTCAATGGCACTGAGCGTTTGGATTTGAAATGATGAGTTATCTCGTCAATGGCACTGAGTGAGTTAATGAGGGTATACATTTTGTCCAATCCTTTAAAGAGATCCTCCACTGTTTTTACAAATTGTAAGGATCCTTCTATCTGCAGGATTTGTGTGACTTCAACAGTTCATATTAATTCTCTAACTTGAGCCATCAGAGCATCAGCCACACACTGTTTAATGGAGAGTAAAGGTCCCTTAGGAGAGCTCTTCTTCTCTGCTTCATTGTCTACTACCAAAACACAGAGTTGGAACTGTCGCCCCCTGCGGTCACACATTTTTTTCGGGTCACAGCTGTTTTTATCCTCTTTCTGTAAACAGAAGTGGTTAACATCGACATCTAAACTTTTCCTGTTTTTTAGAGCAACCAAGTTGTCATTTTGACAGAAAAAGCTGCTAAATGATCTAAAAACGACGATGGACGATGGATTAAAGATGCTCAGTGTGGCCTCTCTACAGCTTATATTAACCTTTATTTAGTTTGGATCATATCTCCATATCTATAGCTGTGTATTTACTTAAATCTGATAGGAATATGGCAATATCACATAAAAAAAAAACAATAAACTACCACTAAATAGCTTATTTTGTGTGGACAAAATAAAGAAAGACACAGTTCATGATTATAAATGCATTTTCAGCAGCATACTGTAGACAAAAGAGTCCCAGCACAAAAACAGCTTCATGGAAGTAACATTTTACAGTTAAAGTGGTATCACCGATTTGGGGAGAAAAAACACACAACATGATGCATTAGGAGTAGAATGCCTACGCACGATCTGAGGCCGACATCGGCGAGACGTATGCGTGCTATCTGGCATGGTAACATGATCAGGATCATTTATCCAGATAACTTGTTTCTGGAAAAGAGGAAATTTGGAGCTTGGTGGAGGTTTGTGTCTCTGAATGCTTGTGTTTATTGTCATTTCAGGCTTTACAGCTTCAAGATGTTCAAGAAGCCTGAAATGTAGTTCTTCAATGCAACCTAGCCTAATAATAAACTCAACAGAAGACAAATCCAATTAAGAAAATATCTGTTGCCAACTGATAAACTCTACAATAGAATAGCATACAATTGAGTACTTGTACAGTAATGAAATACCAATTGTCTATATTTTTAAACTAAATGGTGGGCAATCACGAACAGTTTAATATTTTAAGCCTTCCTCATTAACATATTCCAATCCTCTAACATTGGCATCTGTGACAGTTTCCAACTTGTGACCTTACATGTTATTGAGCCAGCTTTAGAAAATAATGACTTCCTATATGTAATTTACTAATATGTGAGGATTGGTAAGAAAAAAAAAATGAATTGATGACATTGACATGATACAAAGAGACACCGCAATAATTTTTCTAATTTACCAACTTATGCATAACAAATGTGGGTAATTATCTTTGTATGTAAATGAGTGAGTTTACCACTCGGCTTCCTCTAACAGTGAAGATTAGAAACAGGAATATGACAAGAAGCAGGATGTCTGCTCACACATAGAAAGAGATGATAATCTGTGAGAAGGCTTAAAGTCTGACAGACGTTGACATGAGAAGGCAAACAAGGCTGGACTGTGTAGTACGGTACACACACTGAGTGTTTGTATTGAGCTTTGGAGCTCTTGATCCCAGCCCACCAAGCAGGAAGAGTGTCAGTGTGGATGATAAGGTTTGATTGCACAGAGAGAGAAAAAGGAGGAGGAAGAGAAATGTTGGTGCTCGTGTGTGACTGTTGAGTTATTTCAACTTGCAACCAAGTTTTAACCAGAAGTTGGACTCCATTGAAAAAAAGAAATCTAATTAATTTTAAACTTTGTAATGAATTAATCTCAATATTTGACACGAGAAGCAACATTTTTCCAATTTAAATGGATTTTGGTAACTGACTGAATCAATGAAAACAATAAATGTGCATTAACAACTAAATAGTGTTTATTAATTCCATCAATGAGTGCTAACATAATGCGCATTATGAATGAAGTATATTATGATTGCATTGTTCACAAAGCACAAACTTATAAAGTAGCTATATTCATGCTTTCCCATACAAAAGTCTTTTTGTGTATTAACATAAAAAACAGCACTTAGTACAGAACATTCTAGAGAAGTGGAAACTGAAAAGTACAAAAAGACTTAGAATATCTGTGGCATGAAATAAACAGAGCAACTGATTAATTTAGTTTGAAATAGTCTTTCTACATAGCAGTTGATGAGTTGGGTCAGACAATGCTATCTGTAGCACGAGGCTTTGACATCAAGCATCAATTGGTCCCAGGACTAACTTTACGATTCTCCCGGAATTGTTCAAATTTTTAAATTTAAATTTCTACTTTCGATACCTAGTCCATCAAATAGAAGAAGAAGCCGCCGAACACCAACAAAGAAAAATCCACTGGAAGTGTTTGCGTTACCGCGTAACTCGGCGATCCCCCTCTCCTCAACGAGGGGTCAAGGGCCACTTCGGGTCTCACCCTCTCTCCCCCAAAGACGGCTTTGATCCGGCTGGAAAATTCCTAGTAAAGTCAATAAAAAGTTATATGATTAAAATTCATGGAGAGTTTCAGACTATTTCCTCCAGAAAGACCACTGGTTAGCAGCTCATTTAAAACATCTTCTTAAAAGAGTCTGAAATGGTTAGGAATCAAAACGAGGAATCGTAATCATTCAAATTAGCCCCACCGACATCCTATACCACCGAGAGCGGTCAACTGTCCACTTCAATCATTTATCCACACACTTTTTTCATTTGTCACTCATGGGCTTTTGGCTCTAAACCCTGTCATCTTGTCCAGTGTGGATTAGAGACGCTGCCTGCTCTGACTAGGACCGTTGTCCCTGCTAGCTGCTACATGTTTAGCATTGAGGTGCTAGCTGCTACATGTTAGCATTGATGTGCTAGCTGCTACATGTTTAGCATTGAGGTAAAAGAGCTCCCATGATCAGCCAACATTTTCCTGCACTTTGCAAACATCTGGGCTCTTCTTTTCCAACTGGTGTCTTTTTTAAAAACTAAAATGAACGCCCACAAAGCACAGCAACAACTTCTCCTCAGGGTCTCTTCTGTTGTAGTTGGTGCATCAGTATTATGGGTATACCGGGAACTTGTGCTCCGCGCTTTTGGAGTGAAAAAAAAGTGATTAACTGCATTATTTTTGGTAACACTTTACTTGCAGTTTTATACATTAGGCTGTTATTCCTAAATATTCCTGCTAATGACATAACATTTCATTAGCAGGAAAAAGGTGTCATGAAGGCGTGTAACATGCTGCCTTTGACTCCCCATTCCAAACTGAACGGTCCAGAACCGTTCAGGGGGTTTTGTCAAGAAAAAATAACCAATGCAACTAACCCTACTAGATCTCACCATTTAACCCCAAAAATTTCAACATACCTGTAGCTGCAAAGGTGTCATAATTTTGATAATGACAGCATAATGTCAGTCTTATGTACACAACTTCAAATAAAGCGTGACCCTATTTTTTGAAGTTTAAATTTTTCTGTAATTAATTAATCGTAGTTAACGCGTTAAAGTCCCAGCATTAGTTTTTAACATTTATTAAATCCTACTTTAATCCAGGATGCAATGATCATAAATATGATGCAGAGCTGAGGACAGTGAGAAGAGGAACATGAGTGAGTGGAGAGAGAGAGAGAGAAAGAGAGAGAGAGAGAGAGAGAGAGAGAGAGAGAGGGAGGGAGTGAGTGAGGGAGGAGGTAGTCCTACACTTCAGCACTTCTCCTGAAGCGTTAAACGTTAGTTCACAGAGGGAAGCAGAAGACCTTCAGTCCCAGTGAGGAACAGGGACAGGAACCCTTGTGGTGGGCTCTGGGTTGAATTCTTATGCCAGTAGGGTGAGAGGGAGCCCCTCCTCCTCCATGTGGGTCAGGCGCTGTGAGAGGATGAAGAGCAAAATAACTTCAGCGCTTGCTGATTTCTTCTTTGAGTACGAGACCCCTCGCCAGGTGCTGGTGAGGAACAGGAGGGTGGGAGTGGTGTGTCGGCTCATCCAACTGGGAGTACTGGGTTACATCATTGGGTGAGAGCTCTCTGTTTTATCACATTGCTAACGTTGTTTGGCATGCCTTATTTTGCTTGGAATGACCTCTCATGGTGACCCTCAAAGAGTTTGTGGTTGAACTAAAAGCTGTTGCCATGATTATCTCAATTATCTTGAGTCTCGATCTTTAAAAGCTAAAGACCAAGTCAAAAACCTTGGTGTTCTGATTGACTCAGATCTTACATTCAGCAGTCAGATCAAATCTATCACAAAAACAGCCTTCTACCACCTAAAGAACATCTCCAGAGTGAAAGGTTTAATGGCTCAGAAAGATCAGGAGAAACTGGTCCATGCTTTTATCTCCAGCAGACTGGACTATTGTAATGGTCTTCTGACAGGAATCCCCCAAAAGAGCATCAAACAGCAACAGTGGTTCAGAACGCTGCAGCTCGGGTCTGAACCAGAACAAAGAGGTCAGAACACATTACTCCAGTTTTAAAGTCTTTCCACTGGCTCCCAGTCAGCCTCAGAATAGACTTTAAAGTTCTGCTGCTGGTGTATAAATCTGTGAATGGGTTTGGTCCAGAATACATAAGTGACATGTTAGTCAGGTATGAAGCCAGCAGGTCTCTCAGATCTATGGACACAGGTCAGATAGTGGAGCCCAGAGCTCACAGTAAACATGGTGATGCTGCTTTTAGTTGTTATGCTGCAAAGAAGTGGAACAAACTGCCAGCAGAGCTGAAGTCAGCATCACATGTGAACATTTTTAAATCAAAGTTAAAGGCACTTTTTTTCTCTACTGCATATGATTGAGAGAGAGATTTTTAGTCATGTTGTTGATGTCATGATGATTTTACTGATGATTTTAATTGATTTTACTGATGATTTTAATTGATTTTACTGATGATTTTAAATGTTCTTATTGATTTTAAACAATTAAATGTTTTATCATGTAAAGCACATTGAGTTGCCTTGAGTATGAAATGCGCTATACAAATAAATTTGCCTTGCCTTGCCATGAGTCACACCTAAGTATTTGGACTTGTCAGAGGAGCAAAGGATTAAATATGTGATGACAACAGAAAGGAAAGGAAAGTCATGATAACGGCAAACATTCCCTAAAAGTTTCAAGTTGAGACATAATAAGCAACATGCCTCAGGACTTACGTGTGTCGAGCTGGTTACCATGCGCACGGATGCTTGCTTTGACAAGTAAGACCAGAGTTTCCCTACCGTTTAGTCTTGTGTATTGCATATTTATTGATGTTTTTAATCATTGATTTTGGAGTTTGACGTGTCTTCAAAGAGTTGTACCACAATTAATCACTGATGCACTCCAGTCCACAAATGTGTTTCCACAGGCCTGAGAAGAGAGGTGTAGGGTTAGGGTTATCTCGACTTGGACTCGAGTCTGCCTTTAAACAAACTGACATCCAATCAGAAAGCAGCTGAAAATAACAAGCTAGGCTGAGACGTGCACGCATTAGCAGAAGAAAAAAAGATTCCAAGAGTGATATTCTTTGGATTTATAGATTATACCTGATTAATAATTGACATGATTAATAATTGATTTGGAAAGATTATACCTGGTTCTACTTCCCAGTATCATTATTATTTGTTTGGTTAAGAAAGGAACCTCTTTTAAAAAAGATGCTGGATTGATTTGTTTATAAAAGCATTATGTCAGATTATGTTGCGTATTTGACAAATATCTTCAACTCTGTTCAAGTAATTCATCATTTAAACTGTACTCATGACTTGTTAAGACTTGGAAATTAAAGGTGAGGACTTTTGACTTGACTTGGACTTGACTGCCTTGACTCGGGACTTTCCCACTGAGCAGACCGACGTTGAAACAACGTTGAATAAAAGTTTTTACAGCGTCGTCTGGGCGTCCGAAAACAACTTTCTCTAGACATCCCAAAAAGACGGATAAGAAAGATGGCCCATGGTGGGTTCGAGCCAACGGTACATTGCCAGTTATTTGAAACGATTACGATTAATAACTGTTTTGCACTGTAAGAGCATACAATACCATTAATTTTGGGGGTATTCTAATGTTTATATGCAATTTTGACGTTCTTGTTGTGTGTGCGTTCGTTGACCCGACAACGTCTGAAAAAGACGTCTTCTCAACGTTGTTTCAACGTTGACTTGCTCAATGGGAGTTCGACATTAATTATTTCTTAAAAAGATCGCAGAGCATAAATGTTGATGAAGTACACCTGGATATATACTTTGTGACTGTGGACAATACTGAATCATGATTTTTAATAAACAAAAGCACATACACGCATGTGTCTGTGTGGAATTGCAAGGCTGTTTAAATTTCATATGTGAAATTGCTTCAAACGTTGAACGTCATATCAAGGTCCAGATGAGGTCGTGGTTAAGACGTTCAGATGCCGACCTATTTTGGACGTCATTTAGACGTGTAGATATGGTCCAGACCGACCGACGCGTTATGAACGTGATCTGGAGATCCGTGGACGTCGGATGTTTAGTGGTTAGTGACAAGACTTGAGTCTTACTTGAGACTTGAGAAGAAGTGACTTGTTCCCACCTCTGCTTGAGAATTATGATGTTTGTGATTGTGTGAGGTCATTCCTGAGCTCCTTTTTTATCTGTGTGTGTGTGTGTGTGTGAGGAGTTTCTTTTCCTCCCCTGGCCTTGTATCTGACTCTGAGCGGCTGAACCTGAGGAGCTGAGTGTGATGAACACGCTGAGGCATCTGCTGCCACAGATAACAGTCAAAAAGCTGGCCATTTCTCTGCCAAACATCAGTGAGAGGTGTGGATGGTAGAGCAGAAACATGTTTTGGATGTTAACACTTATCTGATCTCAGTTCAGTCTGTGCTGCTTGAGCAACCTTTCTTGGAACAGCAACCAAAGGAACTTTTTTTTTATCCCTTCAGGCTTTGAGTTTTTCCTTTAACAATAATGCTAAAAAAAATCCTGACAGCTCTTCTTCCTCTTTGTGATGTCCCTTCCTTCCAGTCCTGTTCATAGATTGAACTGGGGACAGTGGTAGCTACTCAGTTCAACTCATACCTGTCAAGTTTTGAATTTAAGAATATGAGAAATTATCTGGAGCCCGTTTCCAGCCGTACCACCACCCCAACCAAGCTCCAGTATCCCTTGTATTTTAAGACAGGTGTACAATAAATCTAAAATACCCATTTGTCAACCACTTATGAAATACATACAATTAGGTGATTAGAATGTGGTAGGCTTACCTTTGTTGACATTGAAATGCTGTGAATGTTCCTTTGTTATAATAGAGACTAAATTAAAACATTAAATGGTATATGAAGCACATTTGTTAATTCAATATACTTAGTTGATATACAAGTCAACACATTGTATATTTACTAATTTCACCATTGCTTGTCTTTAAGTTAGACATTTACATTTTATTTTCATTTACCATGCTCACTCATGTGTAGGGTTGGTCATCGTTTGGATTTTAACATTTGTGATTCCGATTCTCAATTTTGATTCTTGTTCCAAACGATTCTTGATTCCGATTCTTTGAGTTGTGCAGGTCAACAGGTCACAGATTTCACAGGAGAATGTTTTCATTTGAAAAAGCCTTTATACAGGCCATTTTTATTAATTCACTTAATTGATACAGTTTAATTTGGTTGCTGTACTGTAACTAGGGTATTCAATTACAAAGGTCCCCAACTGTAACTGTAAAAGTGAAACTTGCTGAAATAAAACTACAAACAAGTTGGCAGCAGTCTAAAAAACAAAGAGCTACAGCCCAGGTAGATGTGAAACAAAATAAAACAAACTCAAACCCTAGAGCGGTCATGTGACAAATCAATCAACAGTTCTTTTTGTGGAAGATTATATGCACGACCTAATCGCTCAAAGTTGAAAAAATTGAACTTTTTAAAGCAACTTCAACAATTCTCCCGGTAGTCACTGTCTGTAAAGCCAAGGTTGCCAGCAGCCCCTCCCTCCCGCTACAGTGAGAAGGCTGCTGCAGGGGGCTGTACTACACTTCCTCAATTTACCAGGACAAAATTATATGAATTGAAAAAGAATAAGTCTACATTCTGAGTGAATTCATCCTTTAGTAACTCAGTAAGTTGATTATTTAAACCGTAAAAGTGGCGCTGTCTACGATACGGCCGGAGAAGAAGTGATCAACCCTCTCTCTCCCCTGTCAGTGACACACACACACACACACACACACACACACACACACACACACACACAGTCTGTTCCCTGGTCGTCACATCACTGGAGTGATGAAGTGATGGAGTGACCAAAAAGCGCCACTATATTGAAATGACTGCAGTCGCTACAGTTGCATTTGGTGTGAACGCACACAAACAGAACAATCAGGGCGGAGTAATACAAACCACAGAAATAAACGGAGCAAGCCGGGCGGAGTTAGGGCTGATATACCGATTTAATACCATATACCGGTATATATTTTCGTTATGATAGGACTTTTTAATTCGCCGCCGTACCGGTGTATTTGATTACACAACTTTCTGAAAGTTACGCTGCGCCGCATTTCAGACCGGACCCTTTTCAACGTTGCACTCTGCTACAGGAGACCAACACTCACGGACAAGGAGGCATGGTTAGCTTAGCATTTTGGCAGTTTGGCGGTGTTGCATCTGGTGGTGTTAGTATCACACATAAAAAGAGAGCAAAGGATGGCAATTTGTAATTCCTATAATGTGGAAATAAGTCCTGGTGAAGCTGCAAACCAAACGCTACCTTATTCACCATAAGGAACCACCACACCACTGAGTATGCAACATTTAAAGCGAGAAATCAAGCTAATGCTATAGCTAAGCTAGAGCGGCAAAGACCCATCGGGCTGCTGTTGCAAACTTGTATTACTACTAGTGTGGAATTATTCTACAATATTCACTCATCATGACAGTAAAATAGAGCATCCTTAGTCAATCTACTGCAGTAATTCCTCTCTCAACCAGTAGAAAATGCTATGAACACCTGATTATGCATAAAAAGAAGTACTGTCATATACCGTTAAACTGTTTTGGTACATTTTTGGTCATACCGTCCAGCCCTAGGCGGAGTAATACAAACTGCAGAAACAAATGAAGCAAGCTGGGTGGAGTAATACAAACCCGGAAACAAACAGAGCATGTAGGGCGGAGTAATACAAGCCGAGGAAACAAACAAAGCAAGCCGGGTGGAGTAATACAAACCCCCAAACAAACAGAGCAAGCAGGGCAGAGTAATACAAGCTGAGGAAACAAACAAGTGCGGGCATCTAGGAACCGAAAAAATGAATTGAAATTCAAACATCTTCGTAACGGTTCCGGAACCGGACGTTAGGAAGCGGTTCCTATTTGGAACCAGTTCTCGGTGCCCAACCCTACTCATGTGGTTCTCTGGTATTCACTAATGACATATTTTACAGATTTTTTGCAGACTTTACATCCAGGTTCAGTCTTATGCTATTTTTCACCCATCTCCAATTGTTGTAAGAACCCCAAAAACATAGTATTTGAGGTTTATTTTCACAAACTCACCTGTTTCCTGGAATTTTCTGAAAGTGACTTTTCAGAGCGCTCCTGAAAACAGGCTGTTTTTTGGGCCTTCATGCATATGCATGAGTAGGTGTAAACACACTCTTATCGATTCTCATTGGGTGAGGGAATTAAATAATACAAATGGATTTGTTTGCTTAACTCTTTATTATATTATCTTTGTCTTGCAGGAATATCAGCTCTTTTTTTAATCCACCAAGTATAGATTGTTTTCACTGGATAATAATATATACAAAAGCGCTATACAAAATTGATTAATTATTATTACAACATAAGACACATTTTGGCTACAAACATTTGAAAATATTTACAGTGCTCCTTTTGAACTTGATCTAAAACTAATTCAGACATAAAACAAATAATTCTTCTGTAAAAAAGAACATATTAACCAAAAGTACAGCTGCACTTATTGTTATGTATTTAAACGGTAAAGCTTTAGTTTAGCCCTTGTTTAAATTTCTATAAATGAACCTTCAGAGACGCCGTCCCCATTGTTACATGTGATGTCATCAGCCGTCTGTGTGTGTGAACGTGTGAAAGAGCAAACTAAAGACAACAATCAGTACCAGTCCGTCTCCTGTGTCTGATTATTTGTTATCAAGTCAAAGTGTTTATTGTCATCTGTACAGTTAGAAACACGTTTCCCTGTACAATGAAATTCTTGCTTTGCCGACCGCCAGTGAATGCCTACGTAATAAAGGAATAAATAATAAAGGAATAAATCGAGATAAAAGAACTATAATAAATACAGTGGCATGCAACACTGTTATTCAACAAAACCTGAACATTAAATACAAAACACCTGTACAATTAAAAATACAAATATATTAGCTATACAGAGGAGAGGTGATATATACAATGGTATGTGCATAAAAGCTGTTTCATAATAGAGAGACATGGTGTTAGCTGTGCATGGGCGCATCTAAAGTGCGAATGCAGGTGGTGTGCAAAGTACAGTGGAGAGGGGGGGGGGGGGGGGGGGGGGGGGGGGGGGGTGAATGAATAGTTCATTAGACTCCGATCACTCATTTAGGAGTCTAATGGCCGAGGGGAAGAAGGAGTTTTTGAGTCTGCTGGTCCTGCATTTCACACTTCTGTACCTCCGGCCTGAGGGTAGAAGTGTGAACAGTCCGTGTTGGGGGTGAGTGGAGTCCTTGATGATGGCGGCAGCTCTCCTGTGGACTCTGCGCTTGTAGATGCTCTGCAGAGAGGGCAGCGGAGACCTGGTGATCTTCGTAGCAGTCTTCACTACTCTCTGCAAGCGTTTGCGGTCCATGACAGTGGTGTTGCCGTACCACACGGTGATGCAGCTGGTCAGGATGGGCTCAACAATGCAGCTGTAGAAGTTGCTGAGGATCTTTGAGGACATCCCAAATTTCCTCAGCCTCCTCAGGAAGTACAGCCGCTGTTGAGCTTTCTTCACCAGCTGTGTGGTGTTGAGGGTCCAGGTGAGGTCGTCTCTGATGTGGACCCCAAGATATGAGGACATAAACTGGTGACGAGGTGTGTGTTCTTGCTGAAGTTTGTTGTTTTCAGAAGAAAAGTCCGTGCAAGAAGCAACTTTTGCAGCTTGTACAGAACCTGGAAGTGTGTAGCATAGCAAAAGAGAAGCTACAAACACAGCACAGAGGACAGCACAGCTGTGGGTGGAGGAGGTAGATTCTCCGCAGTGGACAGCAAACAACTATATGGTGGAATGAGCTTCACTTGTTGCTAGCATGAACACAATATACAGGACCTGGAGGAGTTTATCGTTACGTATTTGCGACGTAAGAGGAACCGATAAGCAGAATTGACAGGCAAGCAAACAAACGATTCCTAGGAATTGGATTACTGGGAAACGGTTCTCAGAAAGAACTGGTTTTTGATGACCATCCCTGAATTAGAGTGACGTTAACGCTGGTGTCAGTGCCCGATCCTTTCACAGGCCTGATCCTTTCCGTCACTCTTCTTTGTGGATTTTTACCGGACTGCTTCCATGTTGTGTTGTGAGCGTTTCTGTTGTGTTGTGAAGTTTGTATTTTTGTGTTGTGTTATGAGCTTTTACGGCCACCGCAGTTTCTGCTGTCAGCACTAATCTAATCTAGTCTAATCTAGTCTAATCTCACGAGAAATGGAGCATAGCGTTAGTTTAGGCAGGCCGCAGACGTCAACCCAGCCACACCTCCAATCAACCAACGGCCAAGATTGGCTCCCTATTGGTCAAAGCATACAGGAAGCACTACTTAAACCGCGACAGCTGCCTTTTACCTCCTCAGCAAGCATCTCGCAACCCCTCTCCTCTCCAACTCTTCCAGGTCACTATGCATCCAACAAACTGGGTGTCATTTTTTTGTCATAAACATATATGCTCTGATCTGTTCCAGGGGGTTTCCGCTAACCGCTTTCCTTGCTTAAGCCTTTAGCCAGGACTTAGGGAAGGTCAGGGAAGAGTGCTCTCCCTACCTCCGGCATTCCACGTACGCTCGTGGAAAGGGCTAGGAAGTCCCAGAACAGACCCATACCGCCAAATATACGATTGCATGCATTTCCATGTAAAGCGCTCAAAGTCGATATATGAATCCTAATGCACATATATTTTGACTATAGCGGTCCTGACTGAACTGCCATCCAGGCCACTTCAGGTAGCAGTTCTCACGAGGCTAGTGACAGCGTTCAGTTTAGAGAGGAAGAGGAATGTTTTTATTTAATTATTATTATTATTATTATTATTATTATTATTATTAATAATAAAATATGGGTTATTTATGTGAGAATACTAATACGGGAGGATGGCAGAAAAGAGGGGTAAAATACAGAAATTTCTGTGAAGATGTTTGCTCGCAATTTACTGATGGATGTTTACCCTCACAAAAAGAGCTTTTTTTAGGGAGGGTAAACATCCATCAGTAAATTGCGAGCAAACATCTTCATTTAAACTAACAGGCGAATCCAGAAGTGAGTAGCGTTTCTTCCTTTAATCAACTTCCTTATTGTCACTTTCAAAATGATGCCAATCTAAATTTTGCATTTCACAGCTTCAGTTTTTTTTTCCTAATCTGTTTTAGTCTCAAAACAAAGAGTAATCTCAGAGCTACAGTGTGCTGGGAACAAAAAGCAGCCTGGACGTTCTCCTTCTGTCGCAACAGATACAGATCTCACTTAGACTGCAGTTTTGGAAGACCCTCCCATTATTTCTACGCTCTTCGCTTTCTTGATTCCATTAATGTGCTCTATTTTTTACTCCGCATGCCGTCCAACAGAAGCTCAGACATGCATAACGTGATTTTTTTCCACTGATTAAGCTTTCCGCCTTTGTGTGTACCTTGTTTTGGTGTTCACTTTGAAAGATGTCTCAGTTGTCTGTTGCTCTGAGGTGCCCTTCAATCGTCTTCATCATCCACAGACAAATTGACAGACACACACCTCAATACACAGCAGGCCTTAGGCTCGCTGCCAGGGAGTAATTGATTTTCACACCCAGTATGAAACTGATGTGTACAGTATCTGCTGTGGGCACACCAGCTGTTGCTTGTACATCTTGTTAAAACACACACACACACACACACACACACACACAGAGAAATCAAAAGAAAGTGAAGCGGCTTTGTGCAAGAAACATGGAATTAGCGAATTTGGACAATTCATTTTCTGTGGCTCTAATTATGTTGCTTTATTGAATATATTATAAAAGACAAATGTTCATTTGGGAAACACTAACCTAAAACGTTGATTGACATTTATGATTTTTTTTTGTAACATCTGTCAGTAGGGAAAGTATGGAATGTAAAAGAAAGAAGGAGGTAGTAGGACTGACCCAATGACAAGGAAAAGCTGATGTACTTGTAGAGCACGTTTCATACACAAGGCAATTCAATGTGCTTTACCTGAATAAAAAGTGCAATAGAACACATTAAACACAGTTTGAAAATCAATAAAAACATTACAGTCAACAACGTGAAATCAACAATAAAAAGATTACATCATCAATAACGAAAAAGAAAAATACATTCCAAGCACTCCTTAAGTAGTGAGGGTAATCAGGAAGATGGGTTTTACCTGTGAGAGAACAGAGGGAGATCTGATTATATAGCTAATGAAAAACCATCACGCTACAGTCATCATTTAACCTTGTTTAACAGCAATAAAGATCAATGATCATTCACACTTCAAAAGACAAAGAAAATGTTATCCCTATTATTAACCATAGAGTGTAGGTCCAAATGACACCCGGTGTCACGGTCTGAGTTTACCTCTGTACTGAGATTATAACTTTAATCCTAACATAAATCAATAAACAAATAAAACGTGTCCGTTCACTTTGATAACAAAAATAAACAAAAATTAATTTTCCAGTAGATCTAGTACAATCTCAGTATGATATTAAAAAACATTTAAGCAGACATTCTTCCTGGGTTCTTTATTCTTTGTTGAGGTCTTTTCTAAAGCTCTCTGTGTTCAGCCTGGGATGTCCTTTGCTTTCTGATTTTTTTCTGTTTATTTTTAAACAGTTATGTTTAAACATAAATGTTTATGTTTCAACCTAAGAGCTGAAGATACTCCAAGGTAGCAACAAACAGTGAAAAAAATGCCAAGATAGAGCAGTAGATAAAAGAAAACAAGTGTTTATTCGTCACAGACGAAAACGTGAGCTCAGTGCTGTGAAGGTCAGGGCCGAATAAATGAAACAATCAAAACAGAACATGGTTTATCGAACACTTCTGTTGTTTGAAAAGGAACAATAAAAAATCCTGTCCAACAAAAGCAGACTAGGCCAAAACTTTGACTGAACTAGCGTGTCTAGACAGATGTCCTAGGTGTGCAAAACATACGAGGTACGTCATGTTACCTGGACCTCCACCTCACCACCACACTAAGTATGCTCAGAGTTCCATTCTAGCAGTAACACTGGTTCCCACAGCTCTTCTCTTAATGGCTGTGTTTGAAATGTCACACTCTGTACTATGCACTACAAACTCAACGAGTATATACTGTCTGCTATATACTATAAGTAAGATGAGCGTTCCCACTGAAGTATAATTCCAAGTTTGCCAAGATGCATTTGGAACTTACAACAACAAAAACCTGAATCACACTGAGGCTAAATATCTCTCCATCTTTGAAAGCTCTGAAAGTGACCAAGTAGAATATCAACATGTGCTCATTTGATCCATAAAACTCACGGAAACACATTTTAAGTCAACGTTCAGAGATTTACGGAGAAACTGCCACTGTGCTACTGACCAAACTTCCTGTTAACTTCAAAACAAGAGCACTACTCACAAAAGAGTTTAAAAAAAAACAAAAAAACATACATACATACTTATACTGATGTCCGACTTAGTATGAGTAGTATGTTAGTATGACATTTACAACACAGGTGTGCCCTTTCATACGCAGGCCACTCTGACGAGCTCAGGTGGGAGCCATCAGCAGCTAATTAGAGCCTGCTAAAACAAAAGGGGAGGAGTCACCAAATGTAGAAACAGTACATTGTTTACTTGCATGTAACAACGCAGCTTTTCATTAGTAAATGAGTTTTCTTGTGGCGATACAGTTTTGTACGATTCTCGTTTTGTCTGAGTCTGTGTTACTTTCTGACTTCTCAGTGTGTGTGTGTGTGTGTGTGTGTGTGTGTTTTCACTCAAGTGTTTATCGTCTCCAAATTACAATCCCCCACTATTTAAAGGACTGTTTAAACAGGCCATGATTTTTTGGCAGAGCAAAAGTTTGTTTTACTTCAGCGCCCGCGTGTTTAAATCAGTGTTTTTGTCTTTGCGCTGTTGCAGGTGTGTGTCTGAACATTCAGTGTGGTGTAGAGATATTGTGGTTCAGTGCTAGTTGGATGATGAGCACTAATTTCTGCTTAGAACACAGGCTGTGCTCCAGGTTGGATAGAGTTCTAATGGCAGGGTCCAATACACTAGACACAGTGCTAGTCTTCTCATAATAAACACGCGTTCGTGCACACACACAAACCTTGTCATAACAATAACATTGAAACTAAATTAAATAAATATTTACACCCTTTTGCAATTTATTGCAAACAATGTGCTATAAATATTGTTTTAATCACACAAACGCAACCTGGTGATCCATGATATTCTGTCTAATTAAAGTCGTAGACGATGAGAACATGTAGAACAGAAGTCTTTTTCACTCCTTTTCCATTTTTGGATCTTTGTTGAGTGTTTTAAAACACCAAGAAATTACATATTTCAAAATGACGACCTGGTTTAAGCAGCAGGTAAACCAAGCCTAACAAAATGTGTTTCCATGGCAACTAAGCTGTTTCCTCTTTGATGAAACAGTCGTTCCAGTGATATTTAATTGAGTTTAATTGAGCCGGACTCTATGGTTAAAACTGGAATAAACCCTGAGCTGGGCTTGATGAAAATATTGAGGTGATATTTATATAATTATATTAATTTGTTTCTTTTATCTCTAAACTGCTGCTAATTAAAACTCAGCCTCTGAATGATCCATGTTTCACATACCCAGTCGCTGCAGTTTTTGCTCCGTGGTCACGTTAGTTTGTATTTTGAGTAATTTTCCATTCAGAATTCTAAATGTTCATACATAAACATCTTTTAACCGTATTTATTGCTTAGTAAATTAACAAACCATCAAGACACGGCAGCTAATTTTATTACATTTTTGGTCTTGTGTGTAATAAATTATTGATTCATCATTGCTACTGTTGAGCAATAGATGTTCAAAAGCACATGTTGAGGCGGTTCAGACTCGTGAAATGCACATAAAACGAATTCTTTATTCTTTTTTCACCTTGTCTGCACATGCTGTCGTAGGTCGACACTAGATGAAGTCCAATCTTTTCAAAACAGCTACGCATGTTTTATTATTGCAATTAAAAAAAAATATATTTTTTATTGTATAATTGTGACCATCAACAGCCCTCCCGCAGGAAGGGTAAGAAACACTTTATTAAAGGGAGGATATAAAAAAAGAGAGTGTAGTGTTACATCTAGGGGAGGGGGAAGGGAACAGGGAAGAGGGAGTCAGGGTAGGAAAATGGAAGGGGTGGGGAAGAGTTGACTGTTTGAAGGTGAGAGTGCAATGTGGTGTAATAGTTACTAATTCTATTTTTAAATACTGATAAGACATTAAGTGCATCTTTCTAATTATGCGTGCGAGTTTAATGATTTTTTTCTAAAAAACATACAAAAGGACAACAAAAATACACATAAGGACAACAAAAATTATACACCCGCTGGGATAACGGTTGCTCGTCTCTGTTTATGGAGCAGCATCAAAAACAACTGTAACTTACTGTTAATGAAAGCAGAAGAAAGCCGACATGACATAAATGCATGATAAATGTGAGCTGTGTGATTAGAACAGAATCTTTTATGATCAGTGGCAGGCAGTGTTCATTTTGTCCAATAAAATATTTTGTTGTCATAGTTTGTCGACTACAGTTTTTTGAAAAGACAGATGAGTAATTCTAAAAAAACACTTGTTAATAAAAACAATATCAAAATGTTTGTGTTTTTTGTTAAAAATGTAATTAGAACTTAGTCCCATGCATGAAATCTAATTAGAACTCACATAAACATGTGACATGCATTGATCCAATCAAATCTGAATCCAGCAAGTTCATTTTGTCTTCTTTTTGAAAGAAGATATAAATGAGCTTGCAGGAATTACTACGCGGAAGTCAAGGACATATCAAAGCGATCAGCAGATGCCTCTGAAGAAGACTGGCAGTTGAACGTTCAAACATTTCAGGAGATCAGTTATTTTCCTGAAAAAAAAAGTCTGAATAAATGAAACCTTAACATATTCAAAGAGAAGACTTCATTAACCTGCTGGAATTACTACGCGGAAGACAAGGATACCTCAAAGTGATCAGCAGACGCCTCTGAAGAAGACTGGCAGTTGACAGTCAAAACATCTCAGGCAATCAAAGTCAATTCCCTGAAGAACAGTAGTCTGAATAACTGAAACATTAACATATTCAAAAAGAAGACTAGATTAACTTGCTGGAATTATACGTGGAAGTATCAAAGTGATCAGCAGACGCCTCTGAAGAAGACTGGCAGTTGACAGTCAAAACATCTCAGGCGATCAAAGTCAATTCCCTGAAGAACAGTAGTCTGAATAACTGAAACATTAACATATTCAAAAAGAAGACTAGATTAACTTGCTGGAATTATACGTGGAAGTATCAAAGTGATCAGCAGACGCCTCTGAAGAAGACTGGCAGTTGACAGTCAAAACATCTCAGGCGATCAAAGTCAATTCCCTGAAGAACAGTAGTCTGAATAACTGAAACATTAACATATTCAAAAAGAAGACTAGATTAACTTGCTGGAATTATACGTGGAAGTATCAAAGTGATCTGCAGACTCCTCTGAAGAAGACTGATCTCCTGACATATTTTGACTGTCAACTGCCAAAGTAAATTTCCTGAAAAACTGTTGTGTGAATAAATGAAACCTTAACATATTAGTAAAAAAGAACTTGCTGGAATTATTACGCAGAAGTCAAGGAAACATCAAAGCGATCAGCTGATGCCTCTGAAGAAGACTGGTAGTTCAAAGTAAATTTCATGAAAAACAGTTGTCTGAATAAATTAAACCATAACACTTTATATCTAAAAAATAACTTGCTGGAATCACATCAAACCTCTTTTGTGTTTAGAAAAGAACTGTGATTTTGTGTCCAAGTGGTGTTAAAAGGACAAGATGCACCACTTTGACATTGCATGAGCACCGTCACTTTCCAAGGTGCCTGTGGGCTTGGAGTGTGTGTAGCAGGAGTTGCTGACATAACGACAGGATGCTTTTTGGTGTGTGTGTCTCAGGTGGGTGTTCATCTACGAGAAAGGTTACCAGTCCACGGACACAGCTGTCAGCTCCGTGTTCACCAAAATGAAAGGTGTGGGCTACACCAACGTGAGCGGCACAGAGCGAGTGTGGGACGTGGCTGACTACGTCTTTCCTCCACAGGTCAGTGCCTCCAAACATTTAACATGTGCTTATCACATGACTTATTTTAATTGGTCCAGTCCGATGTGAGGATTAATGCTGAGTCTGGGGTCTAAGTCACATGTCATGAAGTCAGCGACCACAGTGTGAGGTTAAAAGTGTCAGAGTGAATAAACATTAGCATGAATCAGAGGAGTAGCCATCGGTGATCAGCTCCCGGAGGGAAACATTAATCCTACATCCTTGTTGGCCTCGTTAAATGGCAGCTCAAACCACAGGCGCAGTTTGAAGAAATAGAATTAAAAAGAAGAAGAAATAGAATTAAATATACTGTACATGTATAGACTGTCTCGAGATTCACGCCAACCCCAATGTGTGTAACATTTACAATAATGCAAAAATAATTAGTAACATAATTGATAATGTTGACTCCAAAACATTGCATTGTTAAAAAACCCCACAGGTCGAAATGCATGTTCTCACTCAGTGAAGCTCTTAAAGGGTTCATGTTACGCTAAATCTACTTTTCTGTGCTTTAAACATCATAAAGTGTTATTAGGGCTTCATACACATGCTTAAAGTGTTTTTTTTCATTGATTCCCTCAATCATTAGTTATTAGAGGGTGATTTGCTCCTTTCTTACTGCAGAGCGAGCCCAAACACCTCGCTACAATTTAGTGACCTGTTCCCACTTTGATGATGAATTTGACGCAGCACTGAGCTTTAGAAGCCGCGCCTCCAGGAAGCTCTGTGCTGTGATTGACATGTAAACAGACACGCCCACAAAGGTGACCATTTCAGCGTCCTTCGCACAGTGCTATGTATGCATTTTCTACAGTCTACAGTATGGATGTACCGGTGGACGCCCCGCCCCCACGCCCTGTCTCGTGTTTATAAAGCAGCATGAGCTCAGCTACGGAGTGGGTGGGAGGAGGGCGGGCCGTCCTCTGTCCCTACGTCATCGTGCCGTGAGGAGGAAGTCAGTGTCCCGTCTATAGACACGCCCACTCATGAATATGCATAAGTAGGCCACAAATCAGCCTGTTTGTGTCGAGTTGCTCAGAAAGTGACTTTTCAGAGGCTAAAACTCTGGAAAACAGGCGATTTTGGGAAAATAAACCTCAAATACTATGTTTTTGGGTTCTTAGAACAAATGAAGATGGGTGGAAAATAGAATGACATGGGACTTTTAAGGGATTAAATACTTAAATACTCAAATACAGCAACATATCAGAACTATCATATACCGTTTAAAAGCGTAGAATCTCACGTTTGTAACCATAATAACCATTCTAAGACACAACCATCACAGCAAACACACTTGTCAAACTTGGAAGAAAAAAGGCGACATAAACAAGCCAGCACTCCTCACCTTTAAAGCGAGGCCGTGTTTTATTGAATCCCAGTATTTAGTCCAAAACACAGTAAAACTGCTGTTGAAAAAATTAAATGTAACATCCTATCTACAAGAAGAAAGTAGCTTCGTCCTGATTTATTCTTCCTTTTTTTTTAGCTCTGTGAGGCTGGCCGTGTCATAAAAAATCCTCATTTTTAGATTAACGTTCTAATTTCATGATAAAATCAGGCTGGCGGCTGCTTTCCACTTCATTTTGGCTGCAGTACCATAAGTGAACCTTTGACATTGTGAAGAAGAAGAAGAAGAAGAAGAAGAAGAAGAAGAAGAAGAAGAAGAAGAAGAAGAAGAAGAAGAAGAAGAAGAAGAAGAAGAAGAAGAAGAAGAAGAAGAAGAAGAAGAAGAAGAAGAACCATGACTCAAGCTCCAAAAAATAACATGTATTTTTAAAAGAACAACAAATGAATTCATATGCAGTGTCTATATTTTGTTCAATGTTTTATGGCACTTGAAATATTTATATATCTAGTGGAGTTTTACTTTACCACGAGGTTTGTGTGTTAACTGATCCCAAAGCCTTTGCATTGCGTGCAGGAGTTGAGCAAAACTATATCCAAGTCCTGTTATCAGTGGGAAAAGACATAAAGAAGAAACAATGAGGGCTGTAATGTTTGTTTGGAGAGTGGGCGTCGGCCTTTTTCATTCAACACTGACTAACCTGTACCTACTGTAATAAAGCACCACTTTCTTCTGTTTTATGTGATCACAGAGAGAAAATCATTTACTCACAAATCCACCTCTTTGTGTGATTATTCCATTCAGGCCATCTAAATAATGCACTTATTGTCAGACTTCAAATCAGCCTTTGTTTGGCGTCCGACAACAAATTTAACGTGAGCACAAATGAAGCAGGACAATGTGTTGAATTATAACATGAAAGAAAACAAATGTAACTATACTTTAACACTGTAGATAAATATCAAAGGCTTTTTTGTCATCCATTGTGCCAAAAACCAAACCACAGCCAGGAGCTGGATAGCCTAGCTTAGGTTTGAGACTTTAAGCTAAGTGTTAAGTGCTAAGCTAAGACTCGAATTAAAAAAGAAAACAAAAGGTACTTTCTAGCAGTGACTGAGGTTAGACAAGATTTAAACAATTTACAAGTGAAAGGAATTGAAACGTAATTAGTTATAAACGGGGAAAAGTAAATGTAGCTACAAGGCTACATGTTAGCTTACCATGTCTATCGTTAAAGGCCGTGTAAAGCAAATTCTGACATTTTCTTGTAAACACATTAAATAGGTCATAAATGTATTTCCTTAAAACATGTACAAAGCCATTCAACCATTTATAATGTAATTGTGGAGCTAGGCTTCAAAAACTGTTTCCAGTTTCTGTGTTCAGGATATAATGGGCGGGTGAGGAATCATAGCCTCGTTACGTAACGGAGCATCATTAGCATAAACCCGACCCTGCTGTTGAAGCACATCAAACTCCCGCGGCCTCCAGCGGGTGCAATTCAGCATCTAGCTGAAAACAAACCACATATTCAGACTCGGGGGAATAAAATGCATCCGCTGGTATCACATTTTCTATGAAATGAGCACTTTTATACACCGCACTTTTGGAAGGCAAGGCAAATTTATTTGTATAGCGCATTTCATACACAAGGCAACTCAATGTGCTTTACATGATAAAACATTCAACTGTTTAAAATCAATAAGAACATTTAAAATCATCATTAAAATCAATTCAAATCATCAACAAACACATTACATCAACAACATGACCAAAAATCTCTCTCTCAATCACATGCAGTAGAGAAAAAAAGTGCCTTTAACTTTGATTTAAAAATGTTCACATGTGATGCTGACTTCAGCTCTGCTGCAGTTTGTTCCACTTCTTTGCAGCATAACAACTAAAAGCAGCATCACCATGTTTACTGTGAGCTCTGGGCTCCACTATCTGACCTGTGTCCATAGATCTGACTAACATCTCACTGATGTATTCTGGACCAAACCCATTCACACATTTATGCACCAGCAGCAGAACTTTAAAGTCTATTCTGAGGCTGACTGGAAGCCAGTGTAGACTTTAAAACTGGAGTAATGTGCACTGAATGAAGCACTATTGACACTGGAGCCATTTTCACACTGCTCTCTCCCATAGACACAGTAAGGAGGCGGCGCTCTTCCCGCACGTGGGCGTGGTTCTAGTGCCTCTAACTGACACTTGTTGCCTGGTTAACAAACATGCAGAGGATCATTTAACTTAAAACACACAAGCATAATTAAATATAAATTAAAGCTTTTAAAGTAACACTTTGAATTTTTTTTCCTCTGAAAAAGAAAAAAAAAAAACATGCAAAGACAATAGTAATGCAGCATTACTTTAAACTTAAGGTATTTCTATATAAAAAACTAAAACAAATATTGTACAGTACTATCAGAAAATAAAGGCATTTTTGAAGGGTGCAAACAGAGCAACTTGACATTACTGTAAACTTACGGTATTGCCATATTAAAAAACTACATCTGACTCCTGTCAGAAAATAAAGGCATTAAGTGTATAAGGCGAGTAAGTAAGGACAGCTGAAGGACCCCCACCCAAAAGGACTTCTATCCCAATGATTTGTGTCTACAACAGTCCTTGTTTACTCACTAACACCAGCCACCAGAGCATCAGCCGCGCACTGATTAAAGGTGCAGTCTGCAACTCTCAGATCCCTCTCTCCCCCTCCCTGCTTCGTTGTCGACAATGAAAAGGCAGAGTTGGAACTGTCGCTCTCTGCGGTCACAGATTTTTTTCGGGCCACAACTGTTTTTATCCACTTTCAGTGAAAAAAAGAGTTTTACATCGACATTTCACCAATCCAACCCAGTAGGAAACAATGGGATGTTTACAGGCAGTGGGGCCGTGTGACATCATCAATCATGTGATTTCAAGATAGAGGAACAGAGGCTCTAAAACTGTAAAGTAGTCCCATTTTTAAAAGTGCATAAAGCAAATATGGTGCAAAGCAATGTTTTGTTAGGCTTAGATATTCGTACAAACAGTGGAGGATCCTTTTAAAGTTTTGTATCAAAATAAGCAGAATAGAAAGTTTCTTTAGCTTTTTGTATTGTTTTTTTTTTACTTTTCCACATTATCACTACTATTTATCTATTTATTTAAGTAAAAGCCTAGAACAAGATATGGATGAAATCTATTATAACAAATATATTTGTCAGTCAATAGATTCGTCTATATTGATTTCATGAGGAAAGATGTTTCAATTAGACAAGTTAGCTTCACATATATATTAGTATTTTATTACTTTGTAATTAAATTAATTAGTTTGACTCACGTTTTTAACATGTAAATATGTCAGATTGTCAAAGATTCTAAATCAAAGGTAAATAAATAACAATAGAGTCTCTGTTTATGGACACGAGCCATCGTTGAGATTTTTAGTCCAATACATATGAAATGTTAAACACTGAACTATGCTAAATGTTTAGAGCATTTTAAACCTATGGTTAGTGATTTTGGAGAAAGCTGGAGGTGAGGTGGATTTATAAATAAATACACACCATATTTTTGGTTCACTTAAGGCTGCAGAGATCAGAACATTCTGATTCTGCCTCATTTTATCCTGGATTCATCTCTTTTAGCTGGGTTCAATAACCAAAGATTCCCTGTCAGAAAGAAGCTGTTTTTTATGACACACTAATTTAAGCCTTGGTACGTGCGTGTTCACATAAAAGGGGTGGAGATTGCAGCGTCTGACCAATCAATGGAGAACCTGGCACAGCGACTGTTTTAACAATGGAGGAACAGCTTTATGATCTTAAACAAATATCATGAATATAAATCCATGATGACAGTGAAGACAGTGTTAGTACAGCGTGCACCAGGAGGCGGAGCTTTTATACTCACTCAGGTCTGATCTACTTCATAACTTGTTCCTGACCATATTAGGTGTTCAGCTTATGTTTAAAATGATGAATAATTAAAATCCATAATTCAGACCAAAAACAACACCGTTGTTACAGAAAAGGCAGGAATGAAAGAACACAAACAGGAAGATGCTGACACTGTTAATGTGTAAAAGCGTGAGATTATTATGATATTAATCCATTGGATGATAAACAGACAGTGTCGATCAGTTAAACTTTATTGCAGCACACACGTTTTTCTATTTAAGTAGACCTATTTATCACACACACACTGTTTAACTGTAGTTTGTTCCTGCTGATGCTGTCAGCCTCAGCGTATGAATGCATGACTTCACTTGTCCGCGCATACGGTCACACAGGCTTCATCAGCTGACTGTAGATCAGTACATGAGATATAATTCTATAACTTTCCTAAAGGATGTCATCGGTAAATGAACGGATTGCATTTACAGGTCGTTTTCTGATTGGTCAGGAGGCTGGGCTTTAGTACTCGCTAACATTCAAGCCAGAGCAAAACCTGCTCCCGACCAGGCTAGTAATTCAGCCTAGTTACCATGGTGATTTAGCTCCTGAACATGTTATCAAGCTTCATAGAACAGCACACACTGATTAAATCCCAGAAGTTTGATAAGAGGTAATCTTGCTTCGTAGTACAGCCCCAAAACGCCACTCACTCTGTTGCTGTTCTTCTTCTTCTTGTTGTGTACACCAGTAAAAATAGCTTCTTCTCTGTTATTCGTGAACAGATTGGGCTGAAATTTGGTAGATATAATCTATAGATGTGTATGCATCGACACTCGGAGCCCAATTTTTGATTTGAGGCCACAAAAGAAGAAAAAAAAACAAAAGTACATTTTATATTTATTTGCAAGTCAAATATTACGAAGGTTGGTGGTACCTAATAATTGGCACATACCAATATGTAAATGGTGTCGGCCCCATTTTACAAATGGCTACTCCTTCATTAATGCTCGTTGAATTGGGCTGTAATTTAACATGAATTTGACTGAAATCTCGGGAACGTGGTACGTGCTATTCGGCACGGAGTCCGGCCGTAGCTCATTTGAACTTGTTGCTATGGATCTTACAATGGTTTTCCTCAATGTTTGAGCAATCAGATCAACTTTAGAAAAAAATTAACTTTAACTGAATTGTTTTTTTGATTCATTAGAACCAGAAAGAAATTGTCACAATCTTTTTTTCTCTAAAACTTCAGGGAGATGCATCGTTTGTAGTGATGACGAACTACATCGTAACTGAAAGCCAGCAGATGGGAAAGTGTCCAGAGGTATGTGCAGAGGCTCTCTCTCCTTTTCCTCTCCCTGCTTCTGACTTCCATAAATAGTCAAAGAAAACGGAAACAGGCGCTCATTCCACGGCTGTTTCACTAATTGAGCAATTACGCAATTTCCCTAATGGCCTCATGATGGCATAGAATACTGTTAATGTAGTCAAATGAAAACGTTACAATGAACAGTTCCTTCAGACTGACTTTGATTTCTTGTTTTGTAACAGCTACCAGGAACGCACAACTGCACGTCGGATGGCGACTGTGAAGGAGGGAGTCACAAACGTACGGGACATGGTAAATCCTGACAGTGTGAGACGTCTGCTGTCCTCACTGAGAAACCGTCTGCCTCAGAAAGTCAGTGATTGCACCCAAAGGTGCTCTGATATACTTCCAGCAAGTTCTTTTTGTCTTCTTTTTGAATAATATGTTAAGGTTTCATTTAATCTCCTGACATATTTCGATTGTCAACTGCCAGTCTTCTTCAGAGGAGTCTGCAGATCACGTTGATGTGTCCTTGACTTCCACGTATAATTCCAGCAGGTTCTTTTTGTCTTCTTTTTGAACATGTTAAGGTTTCATTTATTCAGACTACTGTTTTTCAGAAAATGTACTTTGATCTTCTGACATGCTTCGACTGTCAACTGCCAGTCTTCTTCAGAGGCGTCTGATGATCGCTTTGACGTTTTCTAGACTTCCACAAAATAATTCCAGCAGGTTCTTTTTGTCTTCTTTTTGAATATTATTTTTATTCAAAAAAGTATTATGATAAAAGTACTATTACTCAAAAAGAACTTACTGGAATTATTGCGCGGAAATCAAAGAAACATCAAAGAAACTGGAGTCACCTCTAAAACATGACAGGAGATCAATGTAAATTTCATGAAAAACAGTTGTCTGAATAAATGAGCGACCCCAGAGACTTTTTTTTCTAGAATTAGATTTTGATCATACTTATTAAAGTGTGTTACAAATACAGAGTAGCCAGGATTAGTGCACCAAGCATTTTATTTTAACTTTATTTATATTTGAGAAAGTTTAAATATAGAATATGGTTATCTGATATTGAATGTGTGTGATGTGTTAATTTAAATAATAATAATTCAAAAAATTCAAAAATATAATTTGAAGCAGTTTTTACTTCAGTTTTTTTTTTTACCAATTGGTAGACATTTCAGGCGACCCCACATGGGCTCCCGACCCCAAGGTTGAAAAATACTGCTTTAACATATTATTCAAAAAGAAGACAAAAAGAACTTGCTAGAATTATTACACGGAAGTCAAGGAAACATCAAAGCAATCAGCAGACACCTCTGAAGAAGACTGGCAGTTGACAGCCGAAACACGTCAGGAGATCAAAGGACCGTAAATTCTTTGAAAAACAGTTGTCTGAATGAATGAAACCTTAACATATTGCTGTGATAAAAGTTTAGCTACTGTAGGCTTAGTAACCGTGTGTTTGTAAACTGGGCTGTGGCTCTACAGCTGGAATCAAACCAGGTTTGGCTCGTCATTGCAAAGGTAAACATTTAGATGTAAGTCATAGATCAACCTTGGCCACCAGCGAGGGTAAAAAGCTCTTCAAAATCAACATCCCCGTCTCAGCCGCCAAACATTTGGTCGTTGTGTTTTGTTCATAGTTTGGTCAGAGATCAGTAAGCAAAGCAAGGAAAATCCCGCCTTAAGCCTGAAGATGCACGCATGTGTACATAGAGCTGACATATAAAGTAAGCTATAACCACAAAGGAACATTAAAACAAATAACTCTCCAGACAGCAGCTTTTTTATGTCTACACACATATTATATTTGGTGGGTTCAAAGAACTGTAGCATAGATTTATTGTCTTCCATCTGGCCCAGGGTTAAACTCTGAGCCTTTTAAGTCATGATGTTTGACCCACATCAACTCCAATAAACCCAGTGTTAGCTAACGTTTCAGATCTGTCCGCTTCTGACCGCCAGGCAGGGGTGGACTGGAACAAGATTACACCCTGGTATTTAGCGTGCAGACCAGCTCACTATATTTATCACCATGTAGAAGCTGTTATTAAGTCAGTGATACTCAACATGTGGTTCTCTGTACCTTAATTTTTAATATTATTCCCCCAGAAAACCTTAAAAGGTGAAAACTTTTTACCTATTTCCGGTTTTTTTTTTTTTTGCCCCTTTTCTAAAAAGTTCTGACACTTCTTTTCAGACTTTAGCTAATGTACCTTTTGCCTATAAATATACTGTTTGTATACTGTACTGTTTTTTTGTCCATTTTTGCGAGTTCTTTTGGAAACTTTTAATTGTTTTTGGCCACTTTTCATCCAGATAAGCTAACTTTTCCCAAATAAATATATATTTTTTCTTTTTGAAACTTAGCAAATTTTTTGTCCTTTTTTTTTTTTATTTTTTGAGCCACTTTTCAGCCAAATAAGCTAACTTTTGCCCAATAAATACCACTTGTTAACTTTTCCCTACATTTTTTCCTCTTTTGTTTCACATTTTTTGCCTTTTTTCACTATTGTTTGCCACATTTTGCCCATTTAAGCAACCTTTTGCCATTACATACCATCTGGTTCCTCTTTATTTGCCCACTCGACTGCTCGTTTTTGGCCCATTTTAGTCACTTTTCACTCTTTACCTGCCACATTTTGCTATTTTTGGACCACCTGTTACCAACGGTGTAAAGAGTACTAATATCTCTTACTCTAGCAGAAGTAATGTTACTTGATTGAAATTATACTCAAGTACAAGTAAGTCTTACATAAAAACAACTCAAGGACAGGTAAAAATGTAGCTCAATTAAATAGTAGTCAAAGTAAAAGTTACTCGTTACTTTCACTCCTCAATGTTTATTTTTGGTAATAAATCTTGCCACGGTTCTCTTGCATACAGTAAACATTATTCTTTCAAAATAGGAACTTAATTTATGTTCCACAAATTAATTTGTATAAAATAAAAGGTTTGTGAAAATGTACAATTTTTTTATAAATAAAACAACAAGTAATTAAATGTAAAATTTAAAAAAAATGATCAAGCTCTAAGTATAACTAAATTTCTGAACTCTAAAACTGAGAAAATAACCTCCATTCAATGCTGTTTTTGGTTGGCTATGATGTGATGCATTAGATTGTTGTCTTGTCATTACATTTTTTGTAGATTCACAATGTCCGTTGATCATTTTAAAACAAAAAATAATAGTTTACTCAGTAACGATTGGGTGTAGAAATGTAACAAAAAAACCTTTAAAAAGCTCTAAATTCATGAATCTAAAAATATGGCCTTAATTGTCATTAAAATGTCTTAAATCAACATTTCAAAAGTAGTAAATTTTAACACATAGTACTGTAAGTATGATTTTATGATTGTAATTAGTCTCACAATTTAAAATAAATGGTAACATTCGTTATTATTATAAACAACATAGGAAAATGTACATTTAACAAAAATTACCAGTCAAACACAGATTTTTCTAAAGGTTTTCTTAATGGTTTTTATTTTTTGTATTTTTGTTGTTTTAAAGTTTCCTGGCTATTTACAGTATGTAGTCATCTTGTGTTTTTGGAGTGATTTTCATTATTTTAGTCTTTTTTTTTGTATTTTACTGTCATTTTGTGTATTTTTGTGTGTTTACTTTGGGGGCCACAAGTTGCACGTCTGCACTCGACACAGGAAAAAATGACATTAACCCTATATGTAATTGGTGTGGTGTTTTTTCCCCCCAATTACTGTATGTTTACTGTGAAGTTGGTCATAAATGTAATTTCAAATGGCAATAAAAAGTCTTAAAAAGTCTTTCATTTAATTTGACTAAAGCTGTAGGAACCCTGAATTACTGATTTAGAAATATACTCAAAAAAGTACATGTACCCATCAAAGCAACTCAGCAGTACAGTAACTTGAGTACTTGTAATCTGTTACTTTCACCTCTGCCTGTTACTATGTCTGCCTAAACTCGCTCGTCAAAAAAAAAAAAAAACTTAACGTACTGGACAGGACCGGCCCACTTTGGGTCGATGCCCACCAGGACGATGCCCAGTATACCAGATGCCCAGTCCCTTTGAGGCAGCCTTTATGCCTTTATAACAGACACGTGGACCTGGTGCTGGAGAACTGTCTGTGAACTCTTCCAGCACACGATGAACCAGGCTGATAGCGTACACAGTTAATCACATGCAGCAAAATGCTACGTTCAGGATGACGAGGCGAAAACGGAAAAAACTCACTGCAGCTTATGCTTCACTTTCATATCTCTCCTGTTCCATTTGATGCTAATTCCAGATAAGAAGTGGTGTGGAGGCGGAACACATTTGGCTTTAAGGCTTTTGTCTTGCGTTTAGCGTTAAAAATGCACTCTTGTAAATTTATTCACTCCATTTTTGAAGTTTTGTCCCTAAAGAGAAAAACACTGAATGTTTCTGTTCAAGGTCAAATGACGGGAGTGTGTGTGAACGCCACTAAAACCTGTGAGGTGCTGGCTTGGTGTCCCGTGGAGGATGATCACACAATACCAGAGTACGTGCACTCCTCATGGTTCTCTAACTGCAAACTGATACTGGCATTTCATTCATCTCTGACATTTTCACATACAGTTCATGTAATGATTCAGACAACATACAGAGACATGTGACCTGCTTCTCTCTCCCCCTCCAGTCCTCCCCTCCTCATGTCTGCAGAGAACTACACGCTGTTCATCAAGAACTCCATAACCTTTCCTTTATTCGGAGTCACAAGGTAAAGATTTTAGTTCACATTCAAAAAAACAAAGGTTACACAATGAGTAATTAATGTACGTTACCTCAGCCTTTTCAGTATTTCCTACTCCGATAAGTTTAAAGGGATCCTCCACCGTTTCTACAAATCTGGCCTAAAATATTTAGTGTACATATTAGAAGTCCTATGCTTAACAAAACACATTATTATGCACCATATTCACGTAAATGCCATTTAAAATTGGGACTCCCTTACAGTTTAAGAGCCTGTGTTCCGCCATCTTGAAATCACGAGATTGATGATGTCACATGGTCCCACTGCCATCCTATTGTTGTCTATTGGAGTGAAACATTCAGCCTGCCTTTAGATTTGATTTTGGCTGCTCTAAAAAAATCAGAAAAGTTTAAAGATGTCGATGTAACTCTCTATTGTTTACCAAAAGAGGATAAAACAATGTGACTGCAAGGGGCAACAGTTTCAACTCTGTGGTTTTATAGTAGACAATGAAGCAGAGAAGACAAGCTCTCCTAAGGGGACTTTACTCTCCCTTAAACAGTGCACCGCTGACGCTCTGGTGGCTGAAGTTAGCAAGTAATCACAGACTGTTGAGTCATTCTATCCTCAGGGTTCGTGTGTCTTCAGTGTTCATCTGTTTATAGGAGAGTAAAGGTCCCTTTGGAGAGCTCTTCTTCTCTGCGTCATTGTCCACTAAGGAAACCACAATGTTGGAAATGTCGCCCCCTGCACACAGATTTTTTTTCCTGTTTTTATTCTTAAAAATATTTACATCAGCATCTTAAGTTTTTCTATTTTTTTTTAGAGCAAACAAAAGCTGCACAAGTTACCAATTTTAACTGAAAAAGCTGCTAAATGATCTAAAAAGGCAGTAGGGCCATGTGATGTCATCAATCACATGATTTCAAGATGACGGAACACAGGCTGTAAAACTGTAAAGTAGTCCCATTTTTAAAAGTTAATTAAATGAATATGGTGCATAATAATGTGTTTTGTTAGGCATCGGACTTCTAATAAATACATTTCAAAGATTTTTGGCCAAACTTGTAAAAACAGTGGAGGATCTCTTTAAAGAGGTTGTCATCATGGGAGTTCATCAGATTGAGGATAAAATGTTGAACGTGAGACAACCTTATTGTTCATTTTGACAGTTTTAGTCAAAGTCTTTTGACTAAAAGGCAAAACAGTCAAAATTCGGTCATCAGGACGATTTCATCTAAACTAGTCTTAGGCAACTAAACAGCATTAAGATTTTAGTTGACTGTAACAGATATAGTCGCCTAAAATACGCTGCATTAGAGTTTATGCCTTTAATAAAAAAAGGAAAAAAAAGATTAAATTCCCATTTGATAACCTGTTATTCGATGATGCTAGTTTTTATCCAGATTTTCTGCTTTCTTAATCAAACAAGCCAACGTGTTCATAGATGAGGTGTATGGTTATTACGAGGGGAGAGTCAAACAAGACAATTCAAGTCATTTACAACATTCTAGATTTTTATGTTTCTATTTATTTGTTATATTCAGTTGAAAAGTTCTGGTTACTTCTCCAACCGCAGTTTTTTGTCTTTTTTAATATGATATCATGTCGGCATCACAAGCCAATTATCGGCTATTGCATCGTATCATGAACTCAGTGTATTGTCCCACCACTAGTGTTAACCTTGGTATAAGTCTTGGTATACTTAATTAAATAAATACATAAATAATACATTCTGAGGAGAAGTTTTGATTTTTATTATGGTCACAAAAATAAATCCTGATTTTTCATTTACTACATTATGTGAATAACTGCTTCAGGTTTTAAATCAGCCAATCATGGAACAGATTTTTTTTTTTTTTAAAAGAAGCAGATTTGTTTTCATCACCATATATATATGAACTGAGATAGTTTCACAATGGGATAATCCTCTATTTTGCTCATGGTGTATTAATTAAAGCGACACTGGTGCAAAACAACTGGGTGTCTTAAAATACTAATAATTTTGATGAGAAATATCTTTATTCTGTCTCGTTGTGTTTTCAGGAGTAACCTGGTGGAGGGAATAGACGGTGGGTACATCAGCAAATGTCTCCATGACCCAGTGACAGCTCCACTATGTCCTATATTCAAACTGGGAGACATTGTTAGATTATCTGGCTTTAGTTTTGAAACAATAGCTAAAGTGGTAAGTGTGCTGCATTAATCACATGTGGGTAAAAGAGCTGATTAGAATTAGATGTTACATTAACAGAACCTTTGTGTCCTGACAGGGAGGGGCCATTGGTATCGTTGTGGACTGGACATGTAATTTAGATGCGAATGTGAAACACTGTAAACCACAATACAACTTTCACGGTTTGTACGGAAACCCTGCAGAGCCGGACAAGGCCAAAGCCTCGGTGGGCTATAACTTCAGGTGTGTTCACTGACCCACTGACCATGTTCCAATGTCCCCCTGGTATTGTGCTCAAATAAACACCACTCTATATGACTCATTTTGTCCAGCTCCCAAAGTAAATGCACAAAATGACTCCAAAAATACTCAAAATGACAATATGAATCCACAAAATGTCTACAAAAATAAATTAATAATATTAAGAAAATGACAACAAAAAACACAGAATGACACACAGAAAAAAAGAAAGTCTCATGAAACAAAAACATCAAAAACGCAAAATGACCACAAAAATAACATAAAATGAGATCTTTTGTTGTTTCCTGTATTAATGCTCAAATTGTCATTCTAAATTACATGTGTTAAACTCAAGGTCCGTGGGCCAAATCCAGCCCTTTAGAGCATCAAATTTGGCCCGCTTGAGAAAGTAAATTATGATAGAATTAACTAATTACACAAATTCAGTTGTAGATATCTCAGCACCTCCAAATTCAAAAATCCAATTAAAATCCACAATATTTGCAGAGCTTAGTTTTCTAGTTATTCAGTCATTTTCAATCTCAAATTGTTGAAAGAACTCAAAATTTTTCCAATATCAGGCAAATCTTATATTTTTCAAAGAAGTTTAACTTTAGCTTCTACAACAGATGCTGATCCTGTTGAGTTGTTGAATTAAAAAGTAACCACACACATCCATCAAAGTGTCCAGTATGTTTTATAAAAAATAACCTAGTGACCAGTGCCTGTATTCACAAAGCATCCTAAGGCTAAAAGTAGCTCCTAGTGATTTCACTCTTAGAAAAATCTTAGAATTCCTTGAATTTTTAGAGTTTTCTTACAATTTTTCCTTGTTAGGATAAAAGCATCTCAGGCCCTAAGAGATCTCCTAAGGTGAAAAACTGTTGGGAGTAGTGAGGAGGACTTTTAAGAAGCCTAAAAGTGTTTCAAACAGACAAAAACAGAGAGGACAGAGAGATTTAATATGACACTACCGGCTTATATTTATAATAATAATAATAATTATTATTATTATTCTGTTTCTGGTTGTTTTTTGTTTTTTCGCACATTCATTGTATTGTTTAAAACTCTAATTGGCAATGAAATTATTCTGATTCTGACTTTTCTCACACAGCGTGATGTAATAACCTTGTTTTGCAGCAATATTTGTTCGCTCCCTTGTTTATGCTGTAATCTCTGCCCTCGCTTTGATTGCAGTAGGTAACAGTGTTTCACACACGTATCATGTGCGCACACAGGAGAGGGATCGATGCATAAATGACCAGCTCAGCCTCTTCCCTTGTGTTGTAATCCTCGGACCCAGTTTCCCACTTAATACTTTTTAAAACAGCTCCAGCAATCACAGTAATCACTGACAGCTGTGTCTGCTCCACCATTAATATGAATTACTTAAAGCAGTAAAATTACCAACGTGGAAAGTTAACAACAATAAGTAAATCAATATAATATTCGGCATGTGAACGAGGTTCAAACATGTTAAACCGTGTTGTACATTAATTACATTTTGCTGAATTAAATTAATTTAATGATTACACATTTCTTAATGCAGACGAGGTATGATCAGTTGATTTTATTCTCCATTCATTACTAGGAGCACAGAACACTTTTTATTACTTTTCCCTTTCTCTAACAACCAATCACAGCTTTTAGCTTTTTTTTTTGGATCAATACGATAATCGCACAGTGAAATATTGCACCCTTACTAGCAACTATTAACGTCTTCCTCTTCTTTAAAAACAAAAAGTTTAAGGAAAAATTGAAAGATTAAAGTTCAGTTCCCAAAACAATTGCAAAAAAACACACATACATATGGCAAGTTGTTTAGGAATATAGATATACATTTATTGACTCTGGTCATATATGTTATGAATGAAAAGTCTGAATATAAATAAAAGAAGTTTTAATATATGAAAGTCTGAATATACATATGAATATACATATATATATGGAAGTTTAAATATATATATGAAAGTCTGAATATATATATATATAGAAGTTTGAATATACAGTATATGAGAAAAGTTTGAATATACTGTATATATATATATGAAAGTCTGACTATATATATATAAATACATATATATATATATATGAAAGTCTGAATATCCCATGCTCTGTTTGCTCCAGATTGTAGTTCCTCAGGCCAGTTTTATGATGTTGACTCGCTCCACTTGGAAGTGTTTTGCTAAATGCGCTGCAGTCTACTTCCTGGTTTCACATGCAGACACTGCTAATATTTAGATAATGCTAATAGGCTTTTGGGTGTCGATTAGAGAGCCAGGGTAAACTTCCTTTGCCTTTTAGGAGTAACCTAATTAAAAGCTTTTAGTGGTGATGAGTGTGACAAATATTATGTAACAAATGATCTTTGATTGTAGGTATGCTGAGCATTACATGGAGAACAAAACTCAGAAACGAACGCTGTTCAAAGTGTTTGGAATCAGACTTGATATCATAGTGCAGTCCCTGGTAAGGCCTACACACTTTACCTTATGTTTACACTTGACAAATAAATGTATTTATGTGTCGTTGTTACCGTTACAGGCACGAAAGTTTGATATCATCCCAACGTTAACAGCAATAGGCTCTGGAGTGGGAATCTTTGGGGTGGTGAGTCACAAAAGACAAATATATTTATTATTACACATTATTATAATGAGAAAACACATGAAATTGTGAAATGTTTCTTTTTCAGGCCACTGTAGTGTGTGACTTGGTGCTGCTCTATTTGCTTCCAAAAAGAGAATTTTACAAGAACATGAAATTCAAATACACGGACATCCAAAAACCGGTGAGCTCAAATGTAAAGTGGACTTTTAAAAAAAAGGGAAAAACAGGAGCACAGGAGCTGCTCAGTAGGTCAGAACATCAGTGAATAAAGAACATCAATTTAATAATCAAAAGAAACTTAATATATCATAGATTGATTCCACACAGGGTGATTATGGCTCAGAGCAAATGAAAAGCCAAAATCTTAGAAATCTTAAATTTAGATTTGAATTAAAACTGGGATATAATTTTTTTAATTTTGACCAACTAGTACAGTGCCCGTCGAAAGTATGCATTCATGTGGGAGCTTAAGTAGAGTTACAGTAATTATGACCAAATGAATATGTGTTTGAAGGTTGGATGTACAAAGAGGTGTACATGCTCTGTACTCTGTAGTGTTATAAAGGGGTTTATTAATTACAGCGTGTGCAATTTCCCTGGTTTAATTCTACGAGACATGAACATGATAAATATGTTTGTTGTTTTGTTTTTTTTTTACTCATTTTTATATTTTTTGGTTTGGTGTGTTTTTTGTAATGTATGTTTTTTTGAAGTCATTATGTGTAGTTTTGTATCTTTCTGTTGTGTTTTTGTATAATTATAGTTTTTTGTTGCCATTGTAGTGTGATTCTGGAGTCATTTTGTGTATTTTTGTGCATTTCTGTTGTCATTTTGTGCATTTTTTATATAAATATTTAGTTTTGTGTATTTTGAGTCATTTTCATATTTTCGTTGTATTTTTCTGTAATGTATGTTTTTTGGAGTCATGTGTATTTTTTTTATCTTTCAGTTGTCTTTTTGTGCATTTTTGTTTAATTGTTTTTGGTTGCTAGTAAAGTGCCCGTCGAAAATATGTATTCATATAGTGGGAGGAGCTTAAGTAAAGTTGTCAATTATGGCCAAATGAGTATGTGCTTGAAAGTTGGATGTACAAAGAGGTGAATTCTATGGGACATGAACATGATAAATGTGCTTGTTTTTTTGTTTTTTTTACTCACTTTAAATTTTTTTGTTTGGTGAATTTTTCTGTAATGTATGTTTTTTGTAGTCATTATGTGTATTTTTGTATTTTTCTGTTGTGTTTTTGTATAATTATAGTTTTTTGTTGCCATTGGAGTGTGATTCTGTTGTCATTTTGTGTATACATATTTAGTGTGTATCTTGAGTCATTTTTATATTTTTGTTGTTTGGTGTATTTTTCTGTAATGTATGTTTTTTGGAGTCATTTTGTGTGCTTTTTTTTATCTTTCAGTTATCTTTGTGCATTTTCTGTTTTTGGTTGCCATTATAGAGTGATTCTGGGGTGAATTTGTGTACATTTTGTATAAATATTGTTTAGTTTTTTGTTTTATTTTACTCATTTAGTATATTTTTATTATGAATAAATAAATACCTTGTGTGTGTGTTCCCGTGAAATGTTTGAGACGCTGATAAACAAACTCTATAGACATTGTAGCACCAATCAGAAAGGTAACAAAACTGCGCAAAACAAAACGTAAAGCTCCAAACTACATGAGTGAGTAATTAAATTTAAGTATTATGTACAATTCGGCTGTCTTTTTTTAAAAAACAAAAATATTCTTTTTACCTTCGAACCGAGTGGTCAGAGCTTAGCTTCAATGTACGCCACCACAGAGAATCTGCAGTTTTCCAGATGGAGTAATGAATGGGTTGGAAACGTGTCTACAAAAGACTCACCAGTGGCTGACGGTTACAAATGATCTATTCAGAGAGCTCCCATGTCTCAGTCTAAACTATCTTTTTCTCTCTCACTCGTGTGTTTACAGTCCGTGTCCGCTTGGCTGTGTGCGCAGCGATTGGCTCTGGCCGCACACGTGACTCTTGCTCGGGTGAGGAGCTGTGTAGTGAAATAGATATAGATGGTGCGCTAGCGCCCCCTCACACCCTGAGGTCAAAAGTTGAATAGGTTTCATTTCGGGGCCGTCCAGAAGTGAAATAACAGATGCACAAACTTGGGGTATTTGGAACCCGTTGACCAAGTTTCAGGTCGAACTCGCACCGCGTCGGGGAGATATTTGCCCCACACACACACACACACACACACACACACACACACACACACACACACACACACACACACACACACACACACACACACACACACACACACACACACACACACACACACACACACACACACACACACACACACACAGACCATCCTTGCTTTTATAGGTAGATAATGAGTCCTGATCCAAAATCATTATACTGATCAGGATTCAATGGAACCTTCCATTGCGTAACGTCTATTTTCGGTTGAAATGTCATCCAAATCCATTAAAGGGCAATATTATGAAAAAAATCACTTTAGAATGGTTTTGCTAGTGATAAACATTCCTTTAGCTTCATTCAGAGGGACAAAGTCGAAAAAGTTATTTTTTCTCCCTCCCTTGTTATTCCATATTTTGTAAAAATTCAGCTCCAAACAGGCGAGTTGGATTTTTCTTGCGTTGTGATGTCACAATGCAGAAACTCCTCCTCCTGACAATCCTGGCTCCTCCTACCCTATAAGAATGCAAGCTCCTCCCTCTCAAACTACCTCACAGATAAAACAAACATAACAAAGGCAGGTTGATATTACAGTTAATGTTATCTTTACGTTCAGTATATAGATAATCCAGTATATAGATAAACCAAAGAACGCTCACAACAGTTTCATTTTTAGTAGCTGTTATACCACCCATACCAGTCAAGTATCCCGTTTTGGCCAGGAAACTCCCGTAGTTTACCCCTCTTTCCCGCTATCTTCCCGTATTAGTATTTTCCCGTAAATATCCCGTATTTTAATGTAATAATAATTAAAAGATGCCTTACTAAACTGAACGCCGTCACTAGCCTCGCGAGAACTGCCACCTGAAATGGCCTGAGTGGCAGTTCTCGCGAGATTAGTGCTGACAGCAGCAACAAACCCAGAAACAACTCAGAAAAGAGATGATGATGAATGAAGACGTTCTGGTGAAAAAAACAAAGAACTCGTTTAAATACGTTGTGAAATGTGACAGAGAGTTTATCTTCTGAAAGAGCAGCAGGATGTGACACAGTTACACGTTCTGTTAGATTAATAACTGAGATTTTAAAGTCTACCACAGTGGAAGGAACGACGTAAGTCACCATGAAAAATCAGCCAATCACAAGCTCCACAAATATACACTGTTTTAAAGGATTAAAGTCTGTCATAAATGTGTCTATAATAAGTCATTAGTGAATACCAGAGAACCACATGAGTGAGCATGAGAAAGTAAAATAAAATATGTAATGAAATAAAATGTAAATGTCTAACTTAAAGACAAGCAACGTGAAATTAACAGTAAATATGCAACGTGTTGACTTGTATATAAACTGTAATTATATTAAATAAACACATGTGCTTCATATACACATTTATGTTTTTATTTAGGCTGTTTTATAATTTAGGAATTAGGGATGAGCGATATATCAATATTCAAGATGTATCGAGTTTTCTATTTTGGCGATATAGAAAACTAGAATATTTCCTATATATGTATATATTATCACTTTAACAGCTATTTGTAAATAAATGTCCCTGTGTGACATTTTGCATCAGCAAATTTAACCCAGAATTGTCTTTCTGGTCAGACTTTATTTGATAAAATTATCTAGATTTAAATCATGTATCACCAGATTGAATATAAGGGATACTGGAGCTTGGTTGGGCGGGTGGGACGGCTCGTAGTGGGCCAATGCTACCACTGCGTATCGACTTTATGGGATGATCTGACGTGTTTGTGACCCAATGGACGAAACAATGTACTATTGTCTTAAATGGATTATGTCTGTGACCAGAAAAGGTGAAAAGGAGAATGAAGCGGCGTAGCAGCTCATGTGTGTTTGAAAAAGCTGACTCAGCTGATAGTTGAGCGTTTAGTTCCCTGCGGTGCAGCGCCAATGGTTACAATCAGTTCCATTTTTAGTAGCCGTTGTTAAATTGGGCTTTTGCCTTTATTGGTCATATATGTTGTTACACATATATGAAATTCGTCCTCTGCATTTGAACCCATCCCTGGGAGCAGTCGGCAGCCATTTTACGGCGCCTGGGGAGCAGTTTGGAGTTAAGGGGCTTGCTCAACATCCCACAGTGATGGCCCAGGTGAGGCTTGAACCACAACCCTCTGATTACAAGCCCAGCGTCCTTAACCACTAGGCCATCATTAGAGAATGAAAATGTTCTCTCACTCTTCCACATCTGGGTCCCTTTTCTCCAAAGACCACTGGGCGACAAGGGGCGTGGCGAGCCTAACAGAACTGTCAGGTTGGCCCATAAATAACTCATAAGGATACATCCAAGCGATCAGCAAATGCCTCTGAAGAAGACTGAGAGTTGACAGTCAAAATATGACAGGAGATTAGCGTAAACTTCCTGAAAAACCTTGTGTGAATGAATGAAACCTTATAGGTATTGTGGAGGATGTTATTTTGGCTTCATATTCCAGGTGGATCATCAAGACTATTGGTGCTCCGAATTGTCAATCATTCTGGTGATATGTTTACGTAAGGCCGTCATACGTGCTCGTACCTAGCTAGTTTTCGCTTGCTGCGCATGCGTACTTTTCAGTGGGAAAAGTGCAAATCTTCTTTTGGAAAGTAAGCTTGTAGCGTTTCCGACACCAACTTGTAAACAGAGTCGTGCACGAGAAAAACTGGGCTTGTGCACGCTCTCTCGTACACGTTTAATAGGTGTTTCCTCTTGGGAGCAGGTAGAGTGTTGCACATGTCAATTTTTTCAAAAAGTGGAGAGGGTGTTTCTTTTCTAAACTTTGGAAAAATCTTCCTGTATACCTTTAATTAACATATTAATTTAAAAAAGATGACAAAATAAACTTGCTGTAATTCCTATTAAGTTTTTTTTTTGTTTTTTAATTGTTTGACCTTTGGGTTTTCTCTCGCTGTAATCCATTTAAATAAATGCCTGTGTGTGGAACTAATCACCATGATATATCGAGTTTCCCTTTTTTGAATTGAATCACACTTTACCATGAGCAGGAGATTCCCCTGTAGAGGATAAAAGACACCAAGCGTTCAGAGACAGATAAGTTCTAGAAACAGTTTGACGTCTTTGACTGAATCAGGCAGAACATTTTGTGTTGGTCACAGGACACAGAGTTACTCGGTTTAGGCACCAGCGTCTATAACTCCATTGAAGCAAATGCAGGACAAGTCCAAGGCCCACAGCAGGCCCATGTGAGTGCACAATGAAGTCTGGGCACCACAGCTGAATTCTTCTCAACTCGTTTGTGTCGCATGAGGCGGACGTTTGTGTTTCACACGGTTTCACATCAAAGGTTTAAGAAATGTGTCTGTCCTCCAGGATCCTGATTCAGAGGCGGTCAGCATAGAGACAGAAATATCAAAGGTAAGGAAATCCAACGTTTGTCCGTCCATCAACACAAACTGGTTCTTAGGGAAGGAGATTAGGGCCAGTTTTGATGGAGAAAATGATTTTGGGCAAATCAAGAATAAAGTCCAAACATTTAGAATAAAGTAGAAATTTTGAGATTAAAGGTGAAATTTCGAGAATAAAGTAGAAAAACAAGATTAATGTTGAAATATATTGTAGACATCAAAGATGAAATTTTGACAATAAAGTTGAAATATGTCGAGGTTAAATTAGATAATCACACCAGTGCTGATATTTCACACAACAGCACAACCTCGAGTGTGATATTGCTTTTATACAACAGTTCTACAACCGCATTTTATCAGTTAAAGGAGACATATCATGCCTTTAAGTCCTTCTTTTTTTAGATATAAATCATACAGTTGTGGTCTAAATAAAGTGGAACTGCAATGCTTGGGTCTGAATTCCTCATTATTATAGCTCCACCCCTTTTCTACCCCTTTTTCTGATGTGCTTCTAAGAGCAACTCGTTTTGGTGAGGTCTCTTTAAATGCAAATGAGACACTCCATACCCCGCCCCCTCTCCAGGTTGCAGAGGTGACGCTCGGTTCAACTCCACCCTGTTCGGCCATTTTTGTAGTTTGTTAGATGAGATACGATTATGTAGCGGCGCAGAAACTTTTTATTCACACGTTATTTACAAAATGTCAACGGAAGACTTGTCCATCCAGCCTTACATGTTCGAGCCAGAGTCGGACCCGGCGGAGCGAGGCCATATCATCAAGGATCTAAAACGAGCACACAGCGCTAACATATGAAGACGGTGCAACTGCTGATGCTAACAAAACAATGACAGGGACGTCTTATCATCACACTTTTTAGCGTTATTTACAGCTTACTGAAGTGCTCTGTTCGTCGTCTCCAAAGATAGAAGGAATTGAACCCTCAATCAGACAAAGTCTTTCGGCAAATCCTTCTTTATACTGGCAGAGGTTGATGAAGCAGTCATCCTTGAAGTGCTTCGCGCACACAAAAATGACCTTAACCACAGATGTGGGTACATTTCTGTGAAAAATAAAACTCAACCAGGCACTTTGAAAAGGTTCTGATGCTGGGAGACGTTGTAATGAAGCGTGTGGGTTACTACATCCAACAACTGAACATTTTGACTTATCCTCTCGTAACTTCAGCATCCTTGAGCTTGGACTACAAAATAAAAGCGAGAAATAAAAATGGCAGATTGCTCGAAGTGTTGGGCCTGGAGTCGATGTCCTAATTTGGCAGTTCCGCTGCAAATACTGTGACGTTATTGTTCAAAAAACGTAATAGAGAATAGAAAAATTGAAACATATTGAAAAATATGACCAAAACATAATATAAAGATATCTACGGAGCACCTGAAGAGACTAATTTGAACTTTTCTGTACTTCTAAGCACTCTAAATATACAACAAAATGCATTTAAGGGCTAAAAAAGTGGATTTAGCATGATATGTCCCCTTTAACAAGTGACAAGAGATTATGGTTTGTATATTTATTCATTTGGTTGCACCAACAATAATAGTTCCATAAGTGGAGAACACAAACGCTACGTTCACAGTCACACTGCAGGCAAATGTGACCCAAATCCAATCTTGTTGCCCATATGCGACCTGTATCCGATGTGTTAAAGACAGTCTGAGCGACACAATTCCTATTTTTTTAAAATCCGACTGTGTTCACTTTCATATGTGGTCCAAAATTCGATACGTATCCGATTTTTTCAATACGACTGCACAACTCCTACATCATTGCATCCAAACAGTCCGTTGTAAAGATGGAGCAGCATCACAGCAAACGGCTAGAGTGATAAACCTGGCTCTCTTCTTTTTCACTATTCTTTATGTTATTAAGTGCTGAGTTCTGTTGGAAAGACACTTACTCAGCCCTACACTGGACGCCTTCATATTTACACACACCATGGGGTCACCTTAGGACCTCTTCTGCACATGTGTGTCACTTCAGTGTCGCATTCCGTTCACACCCAAACTGATTAAAGACACATTTAAGATGTAATATGAATGATCACACACATAAAAATCAGATTTTTTGAAAAAATCTAATTTGTGCATTAAGCACTGCAGTGTGAACGTAGTGACAGTGTACTGCGGTGTGTAGTCCAAGATGTAACAGTAATTAACAGTATTTAGATCAGCTGTACAGTGGAGTGATATGATCCGTAACAAGTCCCAGTGCGTTGTTTCCCTATGTCAGCACTCTTGGAACGTCTGTTGTCCAGTCACATCAATTGGTCAAAACTAACTCTTGCTCGGGATATATCGTATCGTGACATGCAAATTGTGAATTGTATCGTATCGTCAGATTCATGGCAATGCTGCACAACCTTAATGTCGTATATGGTGAATTGGCCCTAGTCCGCTTCCGTAGATTTGACTTTAATAGCAAACCTTCGACTTTTATTATATTTTGAGTTTATTTTGACTTTAATCTCTACATTGTGTTTCAGCTTTATTCTTGAATGTTCAACTTCATTCTTGATTTGCCCAAAATTTGTTTCTCCATCAAAATTGGCCCTAAACCGCCTCCATAGGTTTTTAACATCCATCTATTGTTGTTTTACAGAAGTGACCTCAGAGGAAAACCTGCAGCTTTGGGAGAAGTTAGTCCAGCCTTCACTACACGTCACTTCTACACATGAAGTCCAGAAACGGGACAGACACTTTCCCACGTCCTCAGTAACTGTGACTCCTGCTGTTGTCTGTAGAGTCTGTACGTCTTTGGGTTTGCTTTTCTTTATATACTTTGGGCTGTAACCTCCATCACCATAACCATGGGCATTCAGGTGAAAGAACAGACAAACAGGACATCATTGTCAGGGACAGATCGGTATACACACCTATCACTGACGGAGACCGACTCATCCTGTGTGTGCACTTTGTGATCAACAGTGAATAAAAACAAGATGCAAAATCACTCTACTTCCCTTTATTGTTTTTTGCTTCCTTCAATGTACAAAAACATGCAAAAAATAGCTTATTTATACGTATCGGTACATATTTACATTGTAGCATCAACATTTTTTTTATAAGAAAGTGCCATGCTGCTGTTTTAGTGGATACATTCTGAGGAAAACACGAGACAGAAACACAGAGATGTGCACAGGCAGAAACAGCAGTGATCCCTATGTACACACCTCTGCAGGAGGACGCCGATCGTAAAGTTACACATACTAAAATAAACAAACCACGTTTAAAAAATATGTGAATTTTTAGATGTTACTTTTGACCAGATTTACGGCAATATTTGTGAAATTTGTGATATTTTTCTCTACATCTAAATCTAAATTTTAAATATTAAATTTAAATCTAAATGTTAAATGTAAAAGTTAGATTTAAATCCAAATATTAGATTTAAATCTAAATAGCAAATCTAAATGTTAAATCTAAATGTTAAATCTAAATGTTAAATCTAAATCTAAATGTTAAATATTAAATCTAAACCTAAATGTTAAATCTAAAAGTTACATTTAAATCTAAATACTAAATGTTGAATCTAAGTGTAAATGTTGAATCTAAATCTAAATATTAAATCTAAATGTCACAAGTGAAACTAAATATTTGGCTAATATGCAAATTCAAAAGTACAAAAATAAAACCTCATTGACGTGAATTAGCACTATTCGCAAAGTGGCTTTATGGATGGTGGAATTGGTTGGAGCTTGGAAGAACTTGGCGGTATTTTAACATTTAGATTTAACAATGACAATTTTACGAGAAAAAAAATCACAAATTTCACAATTATTGCTGTAAACCTGGTCAAAAGTAACATGAAGGTTTGTTGCTAAATGATGCAAAAAGTTGCTGTTTATTAAAACATGCGCAACTTTACAATCAGCACATACACACACACAAATACACTCCCACAGCCCTTTGAAAAAAGAAGCAGAAAGTTTTTAAAGAAAACTCAGTCTGGGTGGCACAATTTTTGGGATTTTGAAACTGTAGCAAAGCAACACAGAACAAAATGTTCAGCGTTTCAGTCATACAAGTGATAGTTAAAATGATGTACACAGAAAAAATATGAGCTATAAAACCAACCAAACAAATGCCAAAAAATATAACACACTAAGAAACAATGAGAAACAGAATCTTCAGTTGTAATACTGCAATGGCCTTCAAAGAGATTACATTTGTATCTTTAAAACAGAGGGAATAATAAAATCCTTCACACTTAAAGAAATCCTCCATTTCTTTTACAAATCCGGATTACTCTAATATTTGTAAAGTACTTTTTAGAAAATCTATGCCGAACAAAACACATTATTATGCACTATATTCTCGTCAATGCCTTTTATAAATGGGATTACTTTCACTTAAAATGACAACTTGTGCTACTTTTTGTTGCCCTACAAAAACCAGTAAAAGTTAAAGATGTCGACCTCTTGTTTATCGAAATAAGATAAAAACCGTTGTCAACGCAGAGGGCGAAAGTTCCAACTCTGCGTGTTCGTAGTGGACCATGAAGCGGAGAAGAAAAGCTCTCCCAAGAGACCTTTAGGGTGCGGTCTCATCGACGGATCATAGAGCAGTTAAAATGCTCTAGGATTTGTTTGCTCGGTCAGTCCACCTCATTTTGTCGGTGTGAACAAACTAAGTCTAGAGCGGATCAAATGGACACATTCCAGAGCAATTGTTTTCAATCAAAGTCTAGAGTGATTAGGAGCACCGTGAACACAAGTGCTCTCAGAGCGGATCAAACCCAGAATATATTGGTGATGACGTAGAGCGCACAGGTTTGCGATGGTCAGGAGAACCGGCGACGGCACAAACTGGGCTTTAAAAGGACCTTTACTTTCCGTGCGCGACTGGCACGCTGGTGGCTGAAGTTAGTGAGTAATCACATACTCTTGACACACAAACCCTGAGGATAGAAATCAGTTCCGTGTTCCTATTTCTCAGAAAGAACTAATTTCTGAGCAGAGAGATGATGAATCTCTGAGTGGCATGTTTGAGCAGGTGAGGCCTAGCAGTGAGCTTCAATGTGTTGGTAGGTAAATGGGTTCCCCAAGGTGTAGATTGTGTGGGTGATCCAGTTATACAAATAGTGGTATCGACTAATGAACTTTATAATGGTTTTAGCTACAGTGACATACATTCCTATGGCTTTATTCAGAGAGGCCAAAGTTGAAAAAGTTCTGTTCCCTCCTTGCTATTCCACATTTTGTAAAAAGTCAGCTCCAAATGGGCGAGTTGGAGTTTTCTCGCGTTATGACGTCATAAGGTGGAAACTCCTCTTTCTGACAATGCTGGCTCCTCCAACCCTATAAGAATGTGAGCTTCCTCTCAAACTACCTCACAGGTAAAACAAACATAGCGAAGGCAGGTTGATATTACAGTTAATATCTTTAAGTTCAGTATATAGATAATCCAGTATATAGATAAACCGAAGAGCGCTCACAATCATTTTCACTTTTAGTAGCCATTATATCACCTTGTATCGCCTTTATGGGAAGATCTGACGTGTTTATGACCCAATGCAACGCAGCGATCAGACAAAACAATGGACTATTGTCTTAAATGGACTATTTCTGTAGTCAGAGGAGGAGAAAGACTGTTAACGATTTACTGCTGCTGCGATAAAAACACACACTGCTTCAGTGTGTGTTTACACCCACTCATGCATATGCATGAAGGCGCTCTGAAAGTGACTTTTTAGAAGGACTTTTAAGCCTGCTCCTCTGTTTCCTATTCCTGTTGTTGATCAACAATTTCAGCATTTGATCATTGATTGTGTTGGACCTTTACCACAATCAAAATCTGGTTCTGAATATCTGTTGATGGTGATAGGTCATGTTACACGTTATCCTGCCGCCTATCCTCTGCGAACCATTACAACTAAATCTGTGGTTAAAGCCTTAATGCAGTTTATGGCTCTTTTGTTTACCCGACATCATTCAGGGTGACCAGGAATGAAAATTTTCCTCACATTTGTTTGCACAAGTTCTAAAGCAGCGCAACATCAAGCATAACCACATAGCCCCTCCATGACGCCGACACTGTAGGGAAGTATGCCAAGAGATCACTGGATTCAGCCCTAATGACCTTGTGTTTGGTCATAAGGTTCATAGACCTTTGGCAGCGCTCCACGATCAGTGGGTGGCTACGGAACCGCCACCTAACTTGATTATGTAAATGGTTTTCGGCGCAGACTTAATATGGTCAGCGAATTGGTAAAACAAAACGTAGAGATGTCTTAGTCCAGGATGAAGTGCTGGTATGACATGAGGTAAAAAAAAACACCAGGTTATTGAAGGAGATCAAGTGCTTGCTTTGCTGCCAGTGGTTGGGTCACCATTTCAAGCAAAGTTTGTTGGTCCTCATACTGTTTTGCAGCAGCTGTCTGAACTTAACTATCTGATAGCTACTCCTGATTGCAAGAAAAAGACCCAGCTCTGTTACATAAACCTTCTCATGCATATTATGCTCAAACTGGTGAATTCTGACACCTCTGTTTCTCTCCCAGAAGTACCCAATGATTCTATTCTTAGTGGTCGTTTGAAGAATTCTGAGTCTTCAGAATCTCTGTTAACACATTTGAGTGCAGATAAACAATAATAGTTGATTGAGTTGATCAAAAGCTATCCTTTGTTATTTCATGACACTCCTTCAAAGACAACTCTGACAGAACACAACATTGATGTTGGTGATGCAAAACCAATTTGTCAGAGATTTTATCGAGTGTCAGAAGCTAAACAAAAAGTTATTGATAACGAAGTTAAGTACATGTTGGACAACAAAATGACTGTTCCCTCATTTTCAAGTTGGGCATCTCCCTGTATAAATCGCTTCGTTGCTGCACAGATTTCCACAAGGCAAATGCGTTAACAAAACCTGATTCCTTTCCATTGCCTCGCATTGAGGATTGTTTTGATCAGGTTGGTGCGGCTAAGTATGTGTTACGGCAGAATTTACGGTTGACCTCATTTAGTGACATGATTCATTGCTCTGGTTGAATGATGGAATCCAGGAGAAGCATTGATGATTTTATATAAAAAGTTTATTCTATTGCTAAGTAAAAAGGTACAAGATGGAACAAAGTGAAACAAAATTAGCGTCCGTCCAGGCGGACGTCCGAAAGAAGTGCCGCGCCCCGCTCCAACAGTTTCAAAGCTTAAGCTTTTTATACAGATAAGAAAAGGTCCCAACAGTGAGAGACAAAAGGGAGGGAGTCAGATGCCCATAGTGGAAATGTTGGAGGATGATGAAGATGTTATGAGAAGGTTTGGCTCCAGTCTTTATCTGTCTTGATAAGTGTGTACGTCAGTGTATGTCTGCATGTGAGCAGAGATTCTGGCCTTGGCAGAGACTGTGCTGCACTGAGAATAATACGATCTGTACTGTTTAATCATGATTCAGCTGTTCAAAAGTGTAATGAGTAATGGAGTCGTCATGTATTAAAACATGACAAATTGTACACATGAACATACATTTGACGATATGATGATGAATATAAAAATGACCATAACATATGTCAGCAAGTTTGATCTCTTGAAAGGGTAATGGTAGGTGCCACTGACCCCAAGAGATTTTTGGGCCTTGTTGGCTATTACCGCTGTTTGTGCCGCAACTTTTCAATCGTGGTTACTCCTTTAACTGATGTGTTAGAGGCAAAATCCAGATTTGTGTGGTCTGTGGCTTGTCAGGAAACATTTTGCAATGTCAAGACATTGTTATGTTCAGCTCTGGTGCTGTTGGCGCCTGGTTGTGATCAGCCTTTCCCACTGCAGGTAGATGCAAGCCATGTAGGCTCAGGTGCAGTTCTCCAAGCTCACAAGGATGGGATTGACCGTCCAGTTAGTTTCTTTTCAAAGAGGTTTATTTCCTATCAGATCAACTATGTAGTTGTAGAGAAAGACACATGGGTACTGATCTTGGCCTTCTAGGCCTCTTGTAGATTTTATTTAGTTACACTTCATTATTGGTTAGCTTCAGGGTGGGAACCCTGTTTCATTGAGGGGACTGTTGCAATATATTTGCTAAAAATTGACAACTATGTGTGGTCTCCATCTTTGTCACATACTTTTAGGCCAGGTTGTGACATCTCCTTTTAGGTTGGAGTCCTATCCTCAGGATTTGTGTGACTTCAAGTGTCTGTCTGTTTAAGGGAGAGTAAATGTCCCTTAGTCAAACTCTTCTTCTCTGCTTCATTGTCTAACACCAAACCACAGAGTTGGAACTGTTGCCCCCTGCAGTCACAGATTTTTTTGGGGTCACAACTGTCTGTATCCTCTTTCTGTAAACAAAAGAGTGTTTCACCTGCATATTTAACTTTTCCTGATTATTTAGAGCAGCCAAAAGCAGCACAAGTTGTCATTTTGAGTGAAAATGCTGCTAAATGATCGAAAAAACAGGCTGAACTCTTCACTCAAATAGAAAACAATGGGATGTTTACAGGCAGTGGGGCCGTGTGACATCATTAATCACGTGAATTCAAGATGGAGGAAAAAAGGCTCTAAAACTGTAAAGTAATCCCATTTTTAAAAGACAATTAAACAAATATGGTGCAAAATAATGTGTTTTGTTACAGATCTGTTATAGATCTTCTAATAAGTACATTTAAAAGATTTGAGGCCAGATTTGTAAAAACAGTGGAGGATTCCTTTAAAGACAAATTTGAAAAAAGGACAAAGCAGGTTTTTCCTCACTGTACACATACACATTCACCTCTGCAGATAGTTTACATACTTCACTCACTTGATGTGACAAGGTTTGGGTGGTGAGAACATGTAGAGGCAACTAAAGAATGATCACTTTGGAAAGAACATGCAAACTCCCCTTCACACCTGAACTCCTGCTCCACAAAACACACATCAACAACCCCTGTTGGTTGGTTTTTATTGTGTCTATCAATATCAAAATATATATATCAAAATATGAGATGACAGTGGATGAAATCTGTTATTAATAATAATACTATATTTACATGTCTACTGTCAGGATGCAGATTTCAATCAACACAATCTGCAGGTAACTTTGAAGTAGCTGAGAAATTATTTCAATAATTAACATATTTGGTCATGCATTGTTTCAAAGCGGAGAGGCATGCTGAATGCTGATGGAGCAAGAAATGGTGACTTTTGTGACATCTAGTGGTCAGATTTCAACCTACAACCAAGAAAAGGAAAACATTCCTGAGTGGAAATAGAATCTAGAAGCAAAACACAGAAGTCAGACTTTACAGTAACACACAAACAGTTTGGATTAAACCCACAGTCATTTTCCTACATTTCTACGCTAGCGTTGAATTGGTTAACAGCAGCTGATTTATTATTATTATTTTTTTCATTCATTTCTGAGGAAAACACATCATTTTCCTCAAAGCAGAATGAAAACAGGCCCTAAAACAATCCTGCAGCGATTTCTTTTTTTTTTTTTCTGTCATGCAGACTGATGCACCCAAAGCACGCTCAGATGTTTCTGTGTGAAATGTGTTCATAAAGTGCAGGAATACAAAGCTAAGCATTGTTAGATCTTCTTTGAGTGACGCTTTGACAAATCAACGACCAAAGCTCAGAGAGCAGAAAGTAAAGCAATAAAAAAGACTCCAAAGCAGCACATTTACATACAGAATACCACTAGTCTGGTTCCTTCATCATGGAGCCTTCACAGGAGACTACCATCCATGTAAGAGGTCCAACACAATAAATTACATTCTTCATGTTAGTCAACACTAAACATTCACACACAACATGTTCCTCCTGTGCTTCAGGTAGAGATTCATCACTGGGAGACACACAGGACGTCACCAGACTATGTGTGTGTGTGTGTGTGTGTGTGTGTGTGTGCGTCCGTCCATCATTGTGTTGATGTGAAGTATCATTGGGTCAGTTAAATAGCTAAATAACTGACCAGTTATACTTTATAACACTTGTGTCAAACTCGAGGCCCGCGGGCCTGATCCAGATCCATCTCAGGGGCAACATTTAACCCAGTTTTAAACAGACCAAACCAGATGTTTATAAAAGAAACTAGAACACTCAGTCAAACCACTGCAATGAGCCAAATCTCCTCTGGATCAATAATCCTGATCATAGAACCATAATCAATCACACTTTTAAGCATGTGTCAAACCCAAAGCCCAGGAGTCAAATCCGGCCCTTTAGACGAGTGTTTTTCAAATGGGGGTACGCGATGGAACTACAGGTGGTACTAGAGAGAAAGTAGAAAATGAACAAATAAAGTCTTGGTTCCACCCCAGGCGTGAGATGACCAGAAATGATAAAAACTATAGAAATAAATCTATTCAGGAGCCACTAAATCAGGGTTTTTCAACCGTGGGGTCAGGACCCCATGTGGGGTCACCTGGAGTTTTAATTGGGGTCGCCTGGAATTTCAGAATAATTTAAATAGATTTTTGAATTTTTTGAATTATTTTTTATTAATTTTTTTAATGAAAACTATATATTATATACTATCACTATCTATATATGTAATATATCAATTTAGTTCAACTAAAATTCAGTAAAAAAAAGCTAAAAAATGATCAAAAACTTATTCTAGAAAAAAAAAAAAAATTCCTGATATCAAAATGGGGTCACGATCCAATCACTGCACTAAATACGGTTTCATTGTTATTTATAAAATGTGATTCTTTAAAATGTGTGTTATCACTCATTCATTCTATCATTATGATCTATAGTGGTTTTTAAATAGTTTTCTAGTTGGACAAAGGGGGGACTTGGAGTTAGAAATAAGAGAAAGGGGGACTTGAGCCAAAAAAGTTTGAGAACCACTGCTTTAAAGAACTTGTGTCAAACTCGAGGCCAGCGGGCCAGATCCAGCACGCAAGCTCATCCAATTCAGCCTGTGGGATGATTCTTTTTCTCATTGTAAAATTCATATTTATCTCAGAGGCAACATTTAACCAAGTTTGATATCAAATGGACCAAACCAGATTAATTCAAGCATTTTTATGAAGGAAACAAGAGCAGTCAGAGTCAAACACCAAATCTGTTCTTTGTCAGTTATCTGGATCAATGATCCTGATCATGGAACTATGATCATTCACATTATCCCCATTAATAAACATACAGTAGGTACAAATGGATTAGCATCAACTAATTGAGATGAAATGCCCAATCATGATCCGATATCGATGAAACTTTGAGGTAATCGACCAATTTTTATTAAATTTGACTGAGCCAAATTTCATTAAAATTGGTTAATTACAAACCAAGATAGGAATTTTTGAAATTTCTCCAATGACAAAAGATAGGGTTTTATTGATTTTTTTAAACTGATCCAGAATCAGTATATTGATCCAGATCCCCTTTAAAATGAAATGGACTCTTCCATTGTGTGACATCTATCTTAAGTACTTTTAACCTAATCCTGTAAACAAACAAACAAACAAACAAACAAACAAACAAACAAACAAACAAACAAACAAATGAAAAACCAAATGCCGGTGCAAACAATCACCTCATCGGTGGAAACATTTTACCACATACAGTGGAAACCAGATTATTACCTACACTTTGTATACAGACATATTAAAAAAAGTATCACTGTATGACATGAAATCAGAATAAACTTCTCTTGTTTTAGGTCAAGTAGGGTTTTAAAAATAATTTCTATTTGCTAAATGTCAGAATATTGAGAGAAGAATTTTTGTAATGCATTTAAAACCTTTTTTTAAATACATTTTGGACCTACTGTATGCACGTTATGATGTCTGGACATTCTCATGGTGTTTCTACTTTTGTATAATTGTTGGAACAGATGAACGTGGCACCTCAGCCGTCCAAGGATCAACCAAACTTGTGTAAGTCCACAATTCACTTCCTGAGGTCTTTTGACTTTAACACAACGACGTAGAGTGTTTCAGGTGTGCCTTAAAACACATACACACAGGTGTGTCTCGAATGAACTCACATGATGCCAGTTAACCTATCAGAAGGCATAAAAAAGGCATAATGTGTATATAAACTACAAAAAGTCATTAAAAAAATGTATTCGCTTAATATTTTGATAATAAGCAAATAGAAATAATTTTTAAAATCCTACTTGACCTAAAACAGGAGAAGTTTATTCTGATTTCATGTCACACAGTGAGAAAAAAAATCTGTCTTTTTACATAGTGTATGTAATAGTTTATACTGTATGTCTTTACGTTGACATTAATTAATGACAATGACTTTTAAATTACATAGAATGTTAAAATCTAAAAACAGTGAGGCACAAACATCTTAAACATTACTTCATAATTTGGACACATTTGCATGAGTCATTTTGTAAATAACTACAGGTATTAAACCTGAAATCTATATATACAGTTGTTTACATGTGTACAGATTACACCAACTGTGGTTTGGTCCATTTGAGACTGAACTGGATCTTTGGTGGCCCCCTCAACTAAAATCATTTAGACACTTCATAGATTTGATACAATAACAACAAACTGGATTGTTTACATATATGGCAACACTTTGGGATCATTATGGATGTGATTGAACCACTATTTATCATTTCTACAGGAGGAAGAAGGGCCTCGTACTGAAACGTATGCATCTTTTTTATCCATCAATGGCTTTTATTTGAGGATATTCTTCAATTAGAAGAAAGGAGATGATTTCTTTTTGTTCCTTAGAGCCCAGTGTGCACCTTGAACTGGAAACCAGTCCATTATAAGACCTACTGTATCTCACACATACATTCACTTTCATTCATACATTCACTCTATGGGCCAGAAACTAAATACATAAATCATTTACCATGACAGTACTTCATATTCCAGCTGGTTTTAACGTAATACTACAGATGTTCATCAGTTTACTCACCAACCATGAATGTTTCATAATCATAATCCATCCAGTCACAACTTTATCCTCTTGTTGTTTACACACAAAGTCCAAAGCAAATCCAACTTCCCCCAATCAACCATTTAACAAATACAATATCTAAAGTCACAATAAACACACACACACACACACACACACACACACACGGGTCAATACATGTCACTTACACACATTATCAGGACATCCCACTCACTTCGGTCTCAAAAGGTTATGATAATGATATTGAATATATATTTATATATATATATATAAATATAAATGTATTTTTTTAAGGAACCCCCCTAATAAAAAAAAAATGTAGAACATGAGAAATGTTTTCATAATAAATATTAATGTTTTCAAAAATATATTTTTTTTTCTGATGCAATGTTTTTTTATATTTTTTATGTTTACTAGTGGAAAAACGAATAAATAATAAATGATTATAAGACACAGAGGTAAGCTACAATGGCCAAAATAAAAACAGAGAAGTCGCATATAGAAGAAGATCAGATTTTTTCTTACATTCCCACATGAAGTTATGGGCCAATGCAAATAGTCAAACTTTTTTTTCTTTTTTTTTGGATTTCAATAGCATGTCACCCAAGAACCAATGCATATATGTGACTAATCATTAGTGATGTGAACAGTCTATGTTCATAGCTCTAAGCTGATCACATTACAGGGAGCTGAGGCGTATGCTAAGACATGTTCCAGACCCAAACACACACAAACGTTTGAGGGGCTGGCATGTCCACCAGGTAGAATGTATAGCAGATATTTTTATATATTCTGAGAGAGTAGGTGGAGCTGTATTAATATACCACATTTCAATTTCATATGTGATGTAGTTCCTGAGATATTGGAAGCTGAAAATGAAAAAAAAATAAGGACAAAAAGTGTTAATCTGATCAAACTAAAAATGTACAGCATGCCTATTGAATAATTATGGAACAATTGATAAACATTTCAGACTTTTTTGAGACCAAAGTGCATAAGCCATTTGTTGAAATATCATGGAATGACCCACATGTTCCATTCATTTTTCACATTCACTGTCACAGAAGCTCAGCATTGAACCCATGATGACGAACAGGAAGTCACACACAACACAGGAGGGACACAGCACTTCACATTAAACAGAGGTCAGCAAAGGGAAGTGCAGAGTTTCAAAATAAAAGACAACAACACAGAGGAACCCTTAGCGACGAGCAGTGGTTTACATGCGGAAGTGTGCGAGGAGAAAGAAGTACACACGTCACACATGATGGTTTCTCTGGAGTCAAAAGGAGGACGAGGTGGACCTGTTTGATCAAACTAACCACAGTCAGTGCAGACGTGCTCCACGGGGACGGAGATCAGACGCATCACTGCTTCTCTTTGTGTGAATGAAAGAAGTCAAAGTGTGTGTTTCATCTGCTGATCTCAGAAGGACGGCTCGTCTTCATGCAGGTCCTCCAGCTCTCCTTCCCTCGGCCCGTCTCCTGTGCTGCTCTTTCTAAACACAACAAACCAACGATTGATGAATTAGGAGAAGAACACACACACACACGCGCACACACACACGGGACAGGACGCTGGATCACTGACAGCAGCAGCAGGGACACATGGAGGAGGACAGATGTTAGCATGGACAGACGCTGCATCGTTACCTGAGTGAGGGGTGGAGTTTTAAAGAGGGCCTGAAGGGCCACGAGTCCCTGCAGCAGAAGTAGGAGAGAAGATGGAGAGGTCAGAGGTGAGAGGGCGGAGCCATGCCACGTCTCCTCAGACAGAGTGATGGACCAGGATGGAGTCACAAACCAATGGGAGCGCAACGTTACACAGAATAAAACTTACAGACTTTAAAGAGACGTTTCTGATGAACAATCCAAGCATAGCGTTCACCCCCTCGTAGAATCTATAGTGCAGGGGTCTGCAACCTTTCTGAAACTGTCAGATACTTCATAGGTACTGTATAGTGCAGGGGTCTGCAACCTGCGGCTCTGCGGCCTCATGTGGCTCTTTGACTCTTTTACAATGGCTCCCTATGACTATTGAAATAAATAGTTTTTAAGCTCTTAATGACAAATAAAATCAACATATAACAATTTGTTTAGATAAAAAATCACGTTGTGCAATGACTCAGCACATTCCTACTTCACCTCCTGCAACATCTACAGACCATCAACTTTCCTGCACCTGTGGCTAACCTTAAGTTTTAAATCCTTGGTAAAATAACTAAACCAACACAAACACTATTGTGGAGGAAAATAAAGATTTTAATTGTGTGGGAACAGATTCATTGAACCACCAATGTACAGGTTAAATATACATGCTTTATGTGTAGCAAGAAATGAGCAATTAGCATGTGTTGATCACATGATCATGTGTTATCAAATTTAAGTTACTTTTTGTCGCCTTTCAAATACATAAACTAAAAAAAAAAACTTCTTTATATAACATTGTTTTCATGTAAACTGAGATACGTGAGAATATGAAGAAACTGTTTAGTTGTTATTTCTTGATGTTAATTTATTTGATCTTATTCTAAACTGTTTTTAAGTTGTCATTCACATGATCAAAGTAAATAAATCAAACATTATTTGACAGAATTTTAACTGTATAGAGTTTTATACACTGTATTGTCTTCACTGAGAAGGTATTTTTCAGCCCTGGAAGGACTTTAATCCATGTGAGATTAGACCAAATGGTTCCTTTGAGAGTAAAGGTTTTAGACCCCTGGTATAGTGTGATGTCATGACCCAAAAAAGGTTGGTAACCACTGCATTAAATACTGTTTCATTCCACTTATTTACAAAATAAGATTTTTTAAAATGTGTGTTATCACTCGTTCATTCCATCATTATGATCTATGGCTGTTTTTAAATAGTTTTCTAAGGGGACTTGGATTCAGTAATAAGAGAAATGAGGTAGTAGAGAACCACTGATATATATCATATACATATACTGGTCACAATGTTTAAGTGAAAATAAACATTTAAAGATGGTTAATTTGATACGAAGACGTGACCACGTGCAGCAATATTTAACTATACTAAATAATAACTACGTCTGCCATATTTATTCATTTTTGTGAGTTTGAATACTGGAAAGTTAATCAGATTATAGATTGAGCTCATTGGTGACTACAGCTGCTGAGGGCCCCTCACTTGGTCCATGCGGGCTACCAGGGGCCCACGGGCACCATGTTGATGACCCGTGCTATAGATACTTTGATTTGATTCTATAACATTCTGATCACATCTTAATATGAAACCATATACTTTTTCTAAAATAAGAAACACATTATAGTAAATAATCAGCCATTGTTATGGATCCATCATATCATTCATGTTGTCAACAGACAACAATATTAACTGCACTATTTGTATATAAGTTCATATTCATCCTTTATTATTATTATTATTATTATTATTATTGTATGATTGTGATCACTCACTGACTCATTTCTTTGTCCTTGGTTTGGTTAATTACACTAGTTACATTTAACCAGTTAACCTATTGGCAGAGGTGAAAGTAATGGATTACAATTACTCACGTTACTGTAATTGAGTTGTTTTTATATATCATATATATAAATATATATATATATATATATATATACACATCATACTTTTTTGAGCATATTTATAAATCAGATCACTTAAGGATAGGGATGTAACGATTCACTCAACTCCCGATACGATTCGATTCACGATACTGGGTTCACGATATGATTCTCTCACGATTTATTTTACAAAATGGGAATGTTGACATATGATGACTGAAAAATATTCCTTTATTTTTTTGGGGGGGAAAAATACTGTACTATTTTATTTTTATTTTTCATTGGCAAAAGAATCCCTTGATAAACTATTCAAAACAATGCAATTTAACTAAAAATAAATCTTGAATGAAATGAATAAAGAAATAATACAAATGAAGAAGAAGCCTATTAATTTAAATTCTGGTTCTATAATAAACAATGCAAAACTGCATAATAGTTCTTTTTCTTTTTAAAAGTGCAACTGAAAATGTATTTTGTGCCTTAACAATTGGACTTTTAAAAAAAAAAGTCATTACACTCAGATATTTGTTTGGACCAGCAGAGGGCGCTGGTAACCCAGTGGTCAGTTGGCATGCAGATATCTTGCAGTGAAGAAGAGATGCTATGCTAGCAGACAGAGCCAATAGAAGAACCTGACTTTTACAGATATTCACGTAATATTACAAATATTCTTTCGATGCTAAAGGGGTAAGAAATCATTTATGAACATGTTTAAGAGTAGGAAGCGGCCAGAAAGAAAGTAGTAGCAGATTCCGCCCGCCGCCAACACTTCTGGACAAGAGAAAGATAAAAAAGTACTGCGATTCAATTTTCAGTGTATCGATGTGATACCTATGAATCGATTTTTAACTGCCATACGATTAGTCGTTACATCCCTACTTAAGGACATTATAAAATATGTAAAGTAATTAAATACATTTCTACACCCAACTGTTACTGAGTGAATTATTATTATTTGTTATAAAATGATTAACAGACATTCTGAAACTACAAAAAATTAAATGACCAGACAACAATTAATGCACGGCGCCAAAACAGCATTAAATGGAGGTTATTTCCTCAGTTTTAGAGTTCATAAATGTATCTATAATTAGAACCAGATCATTTATTTACATGTATTTTGAATTGAATTCATTGGTGTTATTTTATTTTTTAAATAATTGTACATTTTGACAAACCTTTTATTTCATACATATGTCTTTGTGGAAAATAAATTAAATTCTATTTGTGCAAGATTTGGTCTTTTCCTTTATAAGTTTCTACATGTGATGGTTACTGTATGTAAGGGAACCGTGGCAAGATTTATTATCAAAAATAAACGTATTAGGTGAAAATAACTAGTAACTTTTACTTTGAGTTCTATTTAATTGAGCTACTTTTTACTTGTGTTTGAGTATTTTATGTATGACTAACTTGTACATGTACTTGAGTATAATTTCAATCAAGTAACAGTTCGTCTACTTCAGTATCAGAACTCTTTACGTCTATGAGTGTTGGTACATTGGTACGATTCCTCAATTTCTGCTATTGTTGTTATTTTTCTAATGATGTATGTCTAAATGTTTTTGCACTATTATCCTATGTTAGTATTTATATTTATTTTAGTTCTTACTCTCTGCTCTTATACTGTGTTGCTGCTATTTTAGGATGCCTTGGCTTTATGTGTTTGTATTATAATCAAATAAAAAGCACAATAACAGATCCATGCAGACGTGCACATACAGCACATTTTAATGTGATGAAGCTCCTCAGTTAGAAAAGATGGATTCATAATGTTTGGCGTCACTTCAGACACAATCAAGGCATCCGCTTTGTGATTTTCCTACTTTTCATTTTTTGGGAGCAGGAAAACAATAACCAGATGATTAGTCGACTACTCCACCATCTATGAATAAATAAATGTTCCTCCTTTTATCAAAAGTGGATTTCTCATCTGGTTTAATTTGTTCTATAGCTTCCACCATGAAAAGGACCACAGCTGCTGACAGCCATTTAATTATAGACGCTTTAAAGGAAGGAATATCCACTGTTTGATCATGTTTGGCCTAAAAACTTATAAATGTATATTTTAGACAACAATTATACACAAAATAACTGAAAAATATACATTTATATACATATACACATACGTTTAACAAGCGTTTGACCAAGTTTGGATTAAAAACGTTTTTGTTGCCCGGGGGCCACATGAGGCCCTCTGTCTAATTTTGTGTGGCTCACAAAGTAGATGCAAAAAATAACTGCAAAAACATACACATTTACAGAAAAATACACAAAAGGACAACAATTATACATAAAAATAACTGAAAAATATACAACACATCAACAAAATTACACAACATCCACAAAAAAGTTAGTTAAATAAATGCACAAAATGAAATGAAGAAATATTTATAAAATGACTCCAAAAACACACAAAACAGCAACAAAAATATACAAAAATGAAGAGAAAAATAAACAGAATGACAACAAAAACATACATGACAACAATTATACACAAAAATAACTGAAACATATTCATTTATAAACATATACACATACATTTAAGAGGCGTTTCACCAAGTTTGGCCTAAAAACTTCCAAATGTATTTGTTAGAACAGACGTGGGAAAAAGGTGGCCCAGGGGCCACATGAGGCCCTCGGTCTAATTTTGCGTCGCCCACAAAGTAGATGCACAAAATAACTTCAAAAACATACAAATTTACAGAAAAATACACAAAATTACGACAATTATACACAAAAATTACAAAAAAATATACATATCAAAATAAGACAAAATTGCAAAATGTCCACAAAACTATATCCAAAAATGCAAAAAATAAAAAAAGATATGTAAAATGACTCCCAAAACACAAAAAACAGCAATAAAAATATCCAAAAATTAAGAAAAAATAAACAACAAGAAAAACACAAACCTTTTATTCTTTCCTGTATTAATGCTAATACTGTCATTATTCTTCATACTGATGTTACAATGAATGTTGATAGTGTGGTGCTTGAATCATACACATCTCTGCATCACAAAATCTGTGCTTAAGGAAATTCATCAATATGCACCACAATTATCAAGATTTTCTGTAACATTTATAGTTTCTCTGCCATCATGAATTGCCGCAAAGCATCATGGGTTGATGACGTGTAGTGGTTTAGCTTCTATTGATTGTGTTTACCGACCCATGATGCTTTGCTGCATTTATGACGGCGGATCACAGACTGTTTAAAAGACAATAAAATGAAAATGGTGCGTTTCATTTATTTTTTCTAAGCAAAGATCTTCTAATAAGTACATTAAACACTTTCAGGACAAATTTCTAAAACCAGTGGAGGCTTATTTTTAATCATTGGGTTTAGATAATGGTCTCCAATAACAACATCACTAAATGAGTGTTTATAGTGACCAGCAGGGGGCAGTATTGAGTTAAGTTCTAGAGTCCATTACTCATGTCTGGAAGTTGTCAGCTCTGCTAAAGCCTCAGATCACATTAACTCTGGTTTATTTATGTTGCTTATATACATGAAATCACACAAATAAACAAGGTGTGGCTCTGAAACGTAAGCAGGAGAAAATCTAAGGTCACAGTCCAGAGTGAGAGTGAACGAAGCAGTTAGAATGAATTAACTATGGTGCTATGGCAACACAAAGGGAGCGACTGCTTGTTAAGCTGATGCAGCTGCAACACAAAACAGGTGTGAGTTCACCTTCATGGATGAGGTGAGAGTGGGATGAGGATGAGGATGAGGATGAGGAGAGGCTTACATGAGCAGACTGCCAGGTGCAGACATGGAGCGCTCCTCACGTCTGCTCGGACACTCAAAGGGATTGCTGAATGAACGCTTCCTCAGCATGGCTTTCACCAAGATCTGAATAAAAACACACACAAACACAGAGATTGGCCTCAGACAGACATGAAAACTGGTGGCTTTTGGTCTAACTTTGTAAAAAAAATCTAAAAATACCCAAAACGACAAAAAAAAAAAACACACTAAATGACTGCAAAAACAAATAAAATTACTGAAAAACACACAATATGACAATACATATACACAAACTGACTCTAAAAACACACACCATGACTCAAATAATACAAAACGACAATTAAAATACACATAATGACTTCAAAAACACACACTATGATTTCAATAACATAATATGGCAATAGAAATACACAAAATGACTCAAGTAACACAAAACAAAAATAAAAATAAAAAACAAAAAAAAATCACAGAGACAATAAAAATGCACAAAATGACTCAAAACAAATAATGTGACTGGAAAAACACACAATATGACAATTAAAACACACCCAATGACTCCAAAACTTCCCTAAAATGACATAAAAATACAAAAACTGGAATCAAAATGGACAAAATTACACACTGAATGACCAAAAATACACTCAAACGACTCTCAAAACACACAAAATCAATACACAAAAAAACGCACAAACAATACGCTTGCTCTAAGACATATGGGCAACTGGTGCTATTTTTGTAATTTAAATCCAACAAAAAGACATAATCATCAACATCCCCCCCCAGTGCAAATAAATGTGACAACATGCAAGATTCTAGCATGCAATAGCTGCTACTGAAGCTGATAGGAAGATAAAGATCTGGAAAAAAAACGAAATTATGCAAACTTCAGCATTAGGAACTTGAACAACTGACGTATGAAGAAACAGACTTATCCATGCAAAGACATTAATGATACTGACTCAGCAGAAGGCCTAGCACATTGTTTGGAGTAGCAAAAATTTGAAAAAGTAGGTTTTTGATGTGTGGTGACTTACAAAGACCAATAGGCCGTGGGAGTGGGCGTGGCCTATGTAAGAAGATGCGACTCTAGTGAACACATGGAGATAAAGTTTATGAAGATGTGATTTAAAATGTGAAAGTTACAGGCCAAAATGTGTTTGCATTATTTTTGTACTTTTTGGTACGAGTGATCTGTGTGCTCTTCTATATATACCCTCAACATAATACTTCAGCTGAAATAAATGTTTGTTGTTTATGTTGCAATAAGCCACACCCACTTTGACCAATAGTGACTAACTTCAAGATATGGCCTCAGGAGTGACCCAGGGTCATACCCATCAAGTTTGGTGAAAATCAGTCTTGCCATTTAAGAGATATAAATGTCTCATATTTGCAGCACCACCTAGTGGCCAACATTATTCAAATTTTATAGCTAGCTAAAAAACTTTACTCAGGCCCAACTGAAGACTCTACATGCCAAGTTTCACGCTGATTGGACAAAACTTCAAGGAGTAGTTAAAAAAGTAGGTTTTCCAGTTTTCGCGGTTATAGACGGAAATAGGCGTGGCCAATCTCAGGAGATTCAGTGTTATTGAGGGAATCCGTGGATATGAAGTTTTTGAATGTGCGACATACAGCGTGGGAGTCATAGGCCAAAACGCGTTGACCTTGGTTATAGCGCCACCTGCTGGCGGACAAGTGAGTTTTTGCGTTGAGGTAAGCTGAGGGGTCTGGACCCACCCTTCAAAATGCACCACCCCCCCCAGCACAGTTTAGCCTGCAGCACCACTTTTACCAATGGAAAAATAAAAGGTAACTATCACTATAATATAATAATAATAAGGGTAATAACTCCGGAACAAATAATTGCGCGCTTCTCATTTTCAAACTCCATCAAGGTACTGATACCCTGAAGCCACACAACAGATGTGGTTATCCTATCATAAACAGTTTCTAAGCTGTCCCTTTTAACTCAGACAGACTTTATCCCTCTTTTTCACTTCGTTCACTTTGTGGTGGGGGATAGAAATACTCAAAATGGCAGAAAAACACAAAAATGACAATGACTATTAAAATGCACAAAATGACTTCAAAAATACACAGTGACAATAAAAACATGACCAAAAAAAAACACTAAAACAAATCAAAAAACACACATGCCAAGACAACACAAAAAACACACAAAACAAGAACATGTACAACACAACATACAAAAATGGAATAAAAAAAATACTAAAACACAAAAACAGTATTAATGCTGATAATACTGCTCTGATTGATCATTATTCTAAATGCTGACATTAATGTTGATCATCATCATTTTTGTGGCTAACTGATAAAAGTTGCTCATCTCTGCTTTTAAAGAGTGATGATAAAAGTTTTCCACCATGTGTGCTTTTAAAAAAAGAAATATATATATATATATATATATATATATATATATATATATATATAAATTGAAACCTTATTGAAACCTGAGGAGTATTTAGTGTTCAGTCAAACTTTAAGTCAAAGTGTTAAAAAGTGTTTATGTTCTTACCACTGCTGACAGGCTGGGAACAAACTTGACTGAGTTCTGGACGTCCTCCTCCGTCACCTCCACCACTGAGCAGTGTTCCTCCTCCAGGGGTAGAGGCTGGGAGCCCCCTTGGGTCACCCACTGATCTGTCTACGCTTACACACACGCACACACACACACACACACACACACATGCACGCACGTACACACACACGCACGTACACACACGCACGTACACACACACACGCACACACCAAAACCATAGGCGGTGTTTGAGATTCTTGCCAGGGGGGGCAAAAGAAAAAATAGACCGTCTCAAGATTCGCACCAACCACAATAATATGCATAAACATATACATAAACATAGACATATACAATAACGCAAAACTTATTAGTAACATAATTGATAATGTTGATTACAAAAATGTGCATCAACGCATCATTTAACCCATTCAGTGCCAGCCATTTTCAGAATTTCTACCCCCCTCAGTGGCAGCTGTTTTAGAGCATTTTGACTGATGTTTAAAAACCCACAGCATAATTTGTACTATGACAATCTGAAATTTGACACCAGATTCTGAAAGATTAAAGTCTCTACTGTCATCAGAAAAAAGAAATGTGTTGATAGCTAGTTTCGTTCTTCTGTAATCAGCAGTTGAATAGAGGCAAGTTTTACACAACCCACGTTTAAGACGCAAAAAGCCGAGAAAACAGGCTTTTCCTAAAAAAATCTGTCAGTGACTTTGAAGTATTTAGATTCTTGGTCCATTTTCCCGCTCAGCTGTCGGGTCGGGCTTCATTTTTAACTTTTTTTTTTTATTAAACACAAAACACTAATATACTGTTGTGGTATCATTTCTAAAGTGATTTCTGCTAGTTGTGGGACGGGATATTGATGGTGTTGCGTTTTGTTGTTCAGTGTTCACATTCACTGAATATTATTTGCTGATTTTGCTGATTCCTCACTTGCTGCTGGAGCGCAGGGAACATATATGACAGCGTGCTTCAGTCAGGTCTGGTCTGCATACTGTAACGGACTGGGTTCTACTGTATGTTCTAGTTATGTTCCACTTGTGTGTATTCAGTGGTTAACTGATGCTGAGATTTCCCATGGCTGAGAAGGCATCATGGTCAATGTGTGTCTTTGTTTACATGTGTTCTGAATATTGATTGGCTGGTAGGCTGGGGAAAGGGCGGGTGTAAGCAGGGAAAAGACTAGTGAACAATTCTGTTCCTACGGTAGTGTCAGTGTATGACGGTGTAAGACGGTTCTTTGTGTGTTTGTTTATTTTTGGCGTGTTACTACGTCCTCCATTAAAGCCTGTAAAACTGTGATAAAGGCTCGAGTCACGTCATTACAACACCTTTTGGGCTGCCCCCCCTCTCTCCACCCTCACTGCGCGAGGCACCGCGCTACCAGTCTACCGGCTGCAATACATTCAATAAAATAATAATGTGTTATTCATGTTCTGTGTCAATATCACTTCATTGCGCCATAATCTCCGTCGTCCCTGCTTCTTCCTCCTTAGCTAATGGTAGCATCATGGCTAATCCATCATCTACAGGTGCACTGCTGCCACCTTTAGGGCGCCAGTTGGTCACTACATCAACAGAAGAGCCTTATATTCACAGAAGAACTCCGTCACAGTGTATCCTAGCAACTTGCGTGAAAAAACGCAATTGACGTAATATTACGTCAATGGCAATGACTGAGTGAATGTTGTAAATTCATGATAAAATCAGCTTTCTACTTCATTTTTGCTGCAGTGCCATACATGAACTGCTGGGTTCAGTGTCGCTTCACTGTGAAGAAGAACTGAGCAACAGAAGAAGAACCAACCTAAAATCTCAAAAGTTTGGTACCATTTCACTGAACATTTTTACTAGTATTTTTAAAAGAACAACACATTCATATATACAGTTTTTTTTTTTATAGTCACTGTGTTTTATGGCACTTAAAATATTTGTATATAATTTACATAGGCAACCCACAATTCTCACGTTCTTGTCTTCCATGTTATTTGTGAATGTTCTTCTATGTTTTCTTTAGATGGGATGATACTGAAATGTTTGTACAGCAGTTTGTGGTTTTTACTTGTGGAAAGCGCTCTATAAATAAAGATTACTTACTTACTCTATAAATAAAGATTACTTATTTAATTACTCTATAAATAAAGATTACATACTTACTCTATAAATAAAGATTACTAATTTACTTACTCTATAAATAAAGATTACTTATTTACTCTATAAATAAAGATTACATACTTACTCTATAAATAAAGATTACTAATTTACTTACTCTATAAATAAAGATTACTTATGTACTCTATAAATAAAAATGACTTACTTACTCTATAAATAAAGATGACTTACTTACTCTATAAATAAAGATTACTTATTTACTCTATAAATAAAGATTACATACTTACTCTATAAATAAAGATTACTAATTTACTTACTCTATAAATAAAGATTACTTATTTACTCTATAAATAAAGATTACATACTTACTCTATAAATAAAGATTACTAATTTACTTACTCTATAAATAAAGATTACTTATGTACTCTATAAATAAAAATGACTTACTTACTCTATAAATAAAGATTACTTATGTACTCTATAAATAAAAATGACTTACTTACTCTATAAATAAAGATGACTTACTTACTCTATAAATAAAGATGACTAATTTACTCTATAAAAAAAGATTACTTACTTACTCTATAAATAAAGATTACTTATGTACTCTATAAATAAAAATGACTTACTTACTCTATAAATAAAGATGACTTACTTACTCTATAAATAAAGATGACTTACGTACTCTATAAATAAAGATGACTAATTTACTCTATAAATAAAGATGACTTATTTACTTACTCTATAAATAAAGATGACTTATTTACTTACTCTATAAATAAAGATGACTTATTTACTTACTCTATAAATAAAGATTACTTATTTACTTACTCTATAAATAAAGATTACTTACTTATTTACATTAAATTAAGAATTGCATGTTTTCAAATTAATTTGGGAAAACTGTAAAGAAAACTTTGATTTAACCTTAACAGATGTTGGTTGCGCTTAATTTTTTACATTAATATTGTATTATTTTCTTGTATAAAATAAACAAGCAGAAGTGTCAGGTAAACCTAATATGTATTTTTATTGAAAACGTATTGACTACTGGAAATGAGAGCAGAAAAGTTAACATACTTTATTTAAACTGAAGTATTGTTGGACTTTATTTAAATTAAATATGAATACATTTGACATTAAATGTTTGATTTACTTGTTTGTTTATGTCCATAATTAATTTATAGACATTTCCCAACAGGAATCTATGAAACCTCACCTGTACTGTACAGTATCCAGGTTTTTATGTTACAGTCACACTGGTTGAATTAGTATTTTGGCTAAAAAGTTACTGAATGGATTTCAAGTCACTGAGTCTTTTTAGATCAAATTTTTCTAAATTAACTGATATAATCCATGAATCTAATCTGCAATAAGGAATCATGATTTGAATGGAATGGTTGCTAAAACAATGGTTACACCTTTTTAGTTCTAACAGGTGTAATGAACCAAACCCAGTCGTACACAGAGCCTTCACACCTGCTTCATTCTACCTTAATCTCAGGGATGGTGATCCTGGTGTCTGGGTCTTTATCCAACATCCGTAAGAGCAGAGTCTGCAGCTCCTCACTGACCTTTGGTCTGTGGAAAACACACAAATATCATCATCAGGAAAGACTTTCACAGCATTTAGAACCAGAGGTGAAAGTAATGGATTACAAGTACTCACATTACTGTACTTGAGTAGCTTTGATGGGTACTAGATTTCTAAATCAGTCATTTTACTTGTACTTTACATTTTAAAAGAAGTAAAATAATTTGTTAAATTTCTTCATCCAACTGTTACTAAGTGAATTATTCTGCTTTTTTTCATGGTCTCACATTGAACATAATATATAAGTTCTTATTCGTGTCATTTCTGATCAACTCTAAGCCACTTTATTGGCTTCAGGTTGTGGTTTCTACCTTTTACTAGGAGTGTGACGATATCTCGATACAGCGATATATCCGCATGATCGATTAAAGATATGCTCCCGCTAAGTATCGTTTTTTTTTTTTTTTTTTTTAATTATTATTCTTTTTTTAATTTTTAATACATTTTTTTCAAAACCTTTTCTTTTTTTTCACTAAAAAGTGCAGGTACGTCTTCACAGAAATATTGTCACTGTTAGTTGAAGGAACCAATATACTGTTTACTGGAATATTGCACTATACTGGTGTCACTGGTAAGAAAGACCGTATTTTACATCGGTATGTTGACACTTATTTACAGAAATGTTGCACTAAAATAGTGTCACTGTTCATAGACACTTTTTCAATTTATTGTCTTTCAGAAATATAAAATAAAAACTGTATTTTTTCATTTAATCTTTTTTTTTTCTTGTTATGTCATAGATTATCGTAGATTGATTTCTAACCAATATATCGATAATTGCAGTATCGTCACATCGTGAGGTAATCGTTATCGTGAGCTTTGTATCGCGTATTGTATCGTATCGTGAGGTACCCAGAGGTTCCCACCCCTACCTATTACAGTATGTTTTAGAGATCATAACTGTAGCTATACTTAGAACCAGATCATTTATTTATATTTTGAATTACATTTATTGGTGTTATTTTTTATTTATTTTTTTTAATTTACATTTTGACAAACCTTTTATTTTAAACGGATGCTTTTGTGGAAAATAAATTAGGTTCCAAATGTTGCACAATTGGAACTTTTCCATTTTAAGTTTACTAGTTAACTTTGAGTACTATTCAATTAAGCTGTTTTTTACTTGTACTTGAGTATTTTATGTTACTTGAGTACAATTTAAATCAAGTAACAGTACTTCTACTTGAGTAGCACACATCAGTAAAGTTTACAGGCTGTTTCGTGTGTTTTTAGCCTCGTCTCATGAAGAAAAATATTCAGAAACTGCCATTATTCATGAACAAAACAACAAATTGTAGGATGGATTACAGTGGGATCAAACATAATAAACTGTCCTTGGGTGAATAACATGTGATCAATCACAGCCTATTCAATACGTGCTCAGTTTTAAACCTTCAGGAGCTCAATTCATCATTGGCAGAATGTGTGTAGATGTGTCCCTGCTTCAACACACCTGGTTGAAACCAATGTGTAGTCATGAAGCTCTGCAGAAGCAGAAAACGAGCCAGTCAGTTGATTCAGGTGTGTTGGAGCAGGAAGACATTTAAAAGTCTCGAGGACTGGAGTCCGGTGTCCCGGTCTGAGTTTACCTCCGTACTGAGATTCTAACCCTAACCATAACATAACCCAATAAACAAATAGAACATGTGTCGGTTCACTTTGAAAACAAAAATAAACAAAAATTAATCATTTTTTTTAAGCAAAAATTAATTTTTCAGTAGTGCACGTGTGTGCGCATATACAATCTCAGTACAATGTGAACTCAGACCATGACACCAGCACCCCTGCATTAGATAGTATGGAAAAATAAAGTATGCAAGAAATACCTGGATGTATACTATATGGGGACATTTTTTAAATATGCATTGTGGGTACACTAGTCATACTCAACTGTCCCATGATGCATTAGGAGCGGAATGTAAAATCATCCTGGGACCAGCTTCAAGCTAAAAATCAAACATCTCCTTTTCAAAATAAAAGCATTTCTTCTTGTCTTCCATTAGTTTTTTAACACTTTTGTAAATATGGCTCTTGTTTTGTAATCAACAGCAAGTTTTGTCAGTAGCACAATGGAGGATCTTTAAAAAATCTCCAAAATGTGTGAATGAAATGTGTTTCCGTGAGTTTTATGGATCAAATGAGCACATGTTGATATTATACTTGGTCACTTTCTCACTTAAAATGTTTCCAGAACTTTCAAAGTAAAGGTGGAGAATCAACAGAGATACGCTCATCATCCTAATCATACTAATACTATAAAGTAGACACAGTATATATATATATATATATATATATAGTACAGAGTGTGACATTTATTTATTCATTTTTTACTTGTCTGTACATGCTGTCAAAGGTCAACACTACAAGAAGTGCAATCATTATGAGACAGCAATGCATGTTTTGTTATTGCACTAAAATAAATTGATTTATTTAACTGAGTAATTGTGACCATCACCAGCCCTCCCAAAGGAAGGGTAAGAAATCTTTTATTATAGGGAGGATATAAAAAGGGAGAGCAGTGTTACACCTAGGTGGACGGAGTGTGACATTTATAACACAGCCATGTTCTTATGACAAAATAAATCCCACAGGTGCTTTGATGAAAAGCTTATGAATAGGATTTGATTCACCTGTTGGTGAGTCCTGCCTTAAAAACACATGACAATAAATATCAAGTTTGTATGTGTGTTTTTAGAACTAAGTTTGTGTGTTTTGTTGTTTTTTGTATATTTGTTGATGTTTTGTGTTGCTTATTTTGAACCCATTTTTGTGTTTGGGAAGTCATTTTATGTATTTCTCTGTCATTTTTGTGTATTTTTGTTGTTTTGTTTTTCTGTTGTCCTTTTGTGTGTTTTTGGTGTCAACTTGTGTATCTGAGTGTGTTTTGGAAGTCCTTTTTTGGTAATTTGTGTCACATGCACATAGTTCTCTGTCTTTCTTGTGTACTCTTGTTGTTTTGTGTGTACTTGTTGTCATTTTGTGTGTTTTTGGAGCTTTTTGTATATCTATGTGTGTTTTGAAAGTGATTTTATGTATTTCTCTGTCATTTTTGTTGTTGTTTTAATTGTCTTTTTGTGTGTTTTTGGAGTTATCTTGTGTATTGATGTGTGTTTTTGTAGCCCTTTTGTGTATTTTGTGTCATTATATGTGTATTTCTCTGTCATTTTTGTGTACAATACTTTGGTTGTTTTGTTTGTTTTTGTTGTAATTTTGTATATTTTGCACATTTTTGTTGCCGTTTATGTATTTTGGAGTTATTTTTTGTATTTGCTCTTAATTAGACTGAGAACCACAGGTTGCCTACGTCTGCTCTACTCCTTTGAAATGAATCGATATATTAATAGTGTTTTTCAACCTTTTTTGAACCAGGGCACATCTTTTCATTGCAGAAAATTCCAAACAAAACAAAAATGTTTAAAAAAAAAAAAATGAAACTTTGTAGCCTATATTAACAATAAAACCAACTCTATCACAGTGGGGGCCACAAACATGTGATTGTATCTGATCCAAGGGCCACATGATCAACATTTATGTCAGCATTTAGAATAATGACCAATCAGAGCATAACACAAGATTATTATTTTTTTGTGTAAACACAAAGAAAATTTTTTTTGTGATCATTCATATTTCTTCTTTTGAATAAAAAGTGCAATTACCAATATTTATCTTATTAAAATCTTGTAAAAATGAACAAATCAATAATAATAATAATCATAATTATATATATATATAATAATTATTATTATTGACTCGTTAATTTTTACAAGATTTTAATGAATAACACAAGTTAAGCTAGGGGGGTCTCCTGTCCACTCTGACCTGCAGTTGCTGTGAAGCTGATGGTCTTTGGGACAGGGAGGGGCTCATGGCAGCACAACGACATAATTGTAGACAATAAATTATTAGCATTCAAAAATATTTTTTTGACCAATTAGGTGAAATTGAATAATTTCCCACGGCACACGTGACGATCTCTCGCACTAATACAATATTTCTAAGCATTGGTGGTGATATGATTCCAGTGTTAAACATTGGAGTATAATAGAGGGGAACAATCATTAGCTCAGGCACACAGTGAGTCGTTATGTGAGCAGTGAGTGGAATGAACTACGATGCTAATGGTTCTACTGGGACTGTGAAGTCGAGTCAGGATGTGAACACACTACACACACTGTGCATGTGCTTCATCATCACTCTTTTGTTTTCTCACTACTACAACAGTGTGACTTTATTGTTCATATTTCTGTGTAACCCACGAGCCAAAAAGTCTCTGCTGTGTGTGTGTGTGTGTGTGTGTGTGTGTGTGTGTGTGTGTGTGTGTGTGTGTGTGTGTGTGTGTGTTTGTGATAACGAGAGACACTGATGTGCATGTTAATTTTTCTTCATTAGAGCAGGTGTTGTCAACCTTGGGTCAGGACCTCATTTGGGATCATGAGACACCGAGAGGGGGTCGCCAGATGCCTTCAAGAAACTAAGAAACTTTTTAACAATTTGAGCTCATTTTTGCTTGTTTTTACCCTTTTTCTGCAACTACACCAACTTTGCCATATTTTAACCTGTTTTCATCACATATTTTTGCTGCTTTTAATGCATTTTTACTACATTACTCCCATTTCTGCCACTTCGCCATCAAATTTCAATGCCTTTTCTGCGCATTTTTTCCACTTTCAAGATATTTTCAGCACTTTCAAACCCTTTCCATTAATGTTCCCACCTAATGTCGCATATGTTGACCCATTATTGTCATTTTTAACCTCTTTTCGCCATATTTCGTGCTTATTTTTGCCAATTTAACCACATTCACAATTTGTCATGTCCAGTATTTGCCAGTTTAAACTAATTGTTCTTGCTTTTTCTGCCACTTTTAAGCCAATGTTGACATTCTGAACCCTTTTTATCACTTTTTCAGTCCATTTTTGCCCACTTTAATATGCAACTTTTAACCAGTTTCTGGGGTTTTTAAAATCGCATTTCACCACCTTTTCCACCATTTCTGGTCACTTTTAACCCATTTAATTTGTGATTAAAACAAGGATTTACATCTTTAGGATGACTATATACTATGGCACAAATAATACTAAACATCCTGGATAACAGTGGATATTATTCAGATAAATAAATAAAGGCGGTTACATCAGATTCATAGAACAATGGACCATCATTTATGGATGAGCTCCACAAAGCTCTCCTCTTTATTCCCCCATATAGATGGTCCTGGTGGTTGAGAACCACTGCATTAGAGAGTGCAGGAAGCAGAAGATAAACTCACGTTTCTGGGAAATCCACAGGCTTACTCCTTATTTTATTGTGCAAAGCCAATATGTACTCGTCAATAAATGGACACTGCAGGGGGAGAAGAGAGGAGGAAGAGGAGGAGAGGACCATGAGAAATTATCAGAGGACGTAGAGCTCCAATCACTCAGAGAAATAACAGCAATCAGCATCAAGTATTCTTTAAGAGTCACCTTTATCCCACTAAAGAAAAGGAGAAAGACATGGTTTTTACTAAATCACTGAGTTCTATTTACAAGCAACAATCCATGCCTTTATTAATGACAGGATGTTATTAACATTTACATCAGTGATCCACAGATAACTTCACTGTTATGACATGATAAAGATGTTTACACCAGACAAACTAACGATTATATAATTGTTATATTATATAGAATGGAAATGAACAGAAATGACAAGAAAATACACACAAAAATACAAAAAAATGACTCCAAAAATACACAATATGACAATAAAATTAACAGAAAAATACACAAAATACATTCTAAAACATGCAAGAATACACAAAGTTGCTCCAATAACACACAAAATACCAAAAAAATACACAAAATAACAAAAAAAACACACAAAATAACAGGAAAATATACCAAACCGCAACAAAGATACACAAAATTACCCTCCAAAAACACAAAATATCAACAAAAATATATAAAAGTTACAAGAAAATAAACATAATAACTTAGAAAACACACAAACTCTTTGTTCTATTCTGTATTAATGCACAGATTGGTCAATATTTTAAATGTTGACATGAATTTTGATCATTTGGTCCTCGGATCAGAGGGTCAAACAAATATTTTAATATAAATTATTGCTGATTAGCCACATGCTAATAGCTGTAGGGTAAAACTTAGGAGAAAAAACACACTCTTACCATGTTAGGCACACTTAAATGGATATAAAATGTACATTAAACACTAAGGGGTCGATTCTCCCAACTGCGCTTTTTTGCGTGCCTGCAGTTACGTGCTTCTCTCCTACGTGTATTCTCCAGTCCAGGCTGCTGTGTGAATGAAGGTGGGCTTAAAGAAAGGAGGCGGTGAGTTTTCCCAACACTTGTCAATGTTATTGAAATCCATGAAAATGATAAAGTTCATTTTTAATTTGAAACGCCTTCATTGATAAACAATGTAACAGGTTGATTTGATCAGATTATTGCAGTGTGACTGATTCACAGTTAAAATCTCTCTCCTTGATCAGCATCATCATCAGCGTCATCATCAGCGTCATCATCATCACTGTAAAGCGTGCCTGAGTTAGATGCTGTACATATGAGGAAATAACGCGGCCGCAGAGCGTCCTGCTTTAACACAGAGGGATGTTTGAAATAAAACAGAACTATTGGCTTCCATAATACACAGTTTTAAAGGGGACATATCATGGTTTTAAATCCTTCCTTTTTACATATAAATCATACAGTTGTGGTCTATATAAAGCAGAACTGCAATGCTTGGGTCTGAATTCCTCATTATTATAGCTCCACCCCTTTTCTACCCCTTTTCTGATGTGCTTCTGAGAGCAACTCGTTTTGGTGCGGTCTCTTTAAATGCAAATGAGACACTTCATACCCCGCCCCCTCTCCAGGTTGCAGAGGTGACACTCGGTTTAACTCCACGCTGTTCGGCCATTTTTTTAGTTTGATAGAAGAGATACGGCTATGTAGCAGCGCAGAAACTTTTTATTCAGAGGTTAGCGCCAAGCTAACGTCACGAAATGCATTTTAATACAGTCTTTTCAAAGACAAAAACGGCAAAATGAAATGACTAATGAAAACTTTAGACTTAAATTAAATCACGTAGGCCATATCATCAAGGGTCTAAACGAGCACACGGCGCTAACATATGAAGTCTGAAGACGGTGCAACTGCTAATGCTAACAAAACAATGACAGGGACGTCTTATCATCACACTTTTTAGCGTTATTTACAGCTTACCGAAGTGCTCTGTTCATCATCTCCAAAGATAGAAGGAATTGAACCCTCAATCAGACAAAGTCTTTTGGCAAATCCTTCTTTATACTGGTGGAGGTTGATGAAGCAGTCATCCTTGAAGTGCTTCGCGCACACAAAAATGATCTTACCCACAGATGTGGGTACATTTATGTGAAATATAAAACTCAACCAGGCACTTTGAAAAGGTTCTGATGCTGGGAGACGATGTAATGAAGCGTGTGGGTTACTACATCCAACAACCCACATTTTGACTTATCCTCTCGTAACTTCGGCATCCTTGAGCTTGGACTACAAAATAAAGCGAGAAATAAAATGGCGGATTGCTCGAAGTGTTGGCCTGAGTTTGATTTAATTTGGCAGTTCTGCTGCAAATACTGTGATGTAATAGTTCAAAAACGTAATAGAGATAGAAAAATCAAAACAGATTGAAAACATGAGCAAAACAGAATATAAACATATCTACGGAGCACCTGAAGAGACTAATTTGATTTTTTCTGTACTTCTAAGCACTCTAAATATACACAAAATGCATTTAAGGGCTAAAAAAGTGGATTTAACATGATATGTCCCCTTTAAATATAAATATTTTAAAGTGACCTGAGCTGAGCCTCATTTAAATATGTGTGGGAACAATTTTTTGTCCATCCTCATCCTCATATGACAGCATGTTTCACTCTGTAGTGGATCAAACTGTGACTTTACGTTGGACATAGTATGAAAATAGTTGAATCACTGTGACCAACGTGGACAGAAGTCTGCGTCTGTCAGAATTTTAATTAATCGTTTAATTTAGTGATCACAGCTGCTGCTGCATGACGCACGAGTCCGTGTGGCTCCAAATGTAACCAAGTCCATATTTGTAGTGCAATATAATGTTTCACCTTATGGGGGCGCTGCACTTATTCCAGGGTTAGAAGCGCGTAAGAGGAAAAGGACTTAAGCACACCATAAAGCCAGATTTGAATGGGAACATCCACATTTCAGGGAGGCTCCACCCACTGTGCGTAACTGGGATGAAGACGCGCAGTGACTGACTTAAGTACAGGTGGAGAATAGCACACCGCCAGAAACAGCGCTGCTGCATGGCTTTTTGGACTTACAATTGCGGGGTATGTTGACCTAGAGTTTATGGATAGATTCAGAGTTTGTTTTAAGGGAAAAAAAAATGCAAATGCTCAATTAACCCCAGAGCAGCTTTGAGTTTAACATTTTTAAAAACTTGAAAATGTTAACCATAAAACTAAGGGACCTGCCTGGCAGAAAAAAACACCAACATTTTGTGTCTTTTTACGTCGTGACATCAAGGTCTTAAAAGAAACGAGCTCATTTTTAAAATGTAAGCAGTAGAAAATACAGATTATTGTTTAAAAAAAGTATAGAGTAAAAGGAAAAAGTCGGCAAAAAAAAATTAATACTCAAGTAAAGTACAGATACCAGAAAAAAATATTTAAAGGCACACCGTGGACACCCCGGCCGCCGTGCCGACCCACGGCGAAGGGGGCCGACGACTGCTGCGAGGCCAGGGAGTAGGGGGGAGCGCCACTGACGCAGCGAGGAGGACCGAGCGGTAAGGAGAGGGGGGGCGGCGATGGCGGCTGCTCCTCCAGCCCATAGACTGTAGCCGTGGCGCGAGCCCAGTCCTTATCCTTATCCCAAAGTTACAGGTCAACTACTGTCTACATACACAATGAAAAGACGAAGGGAGGCCGGCCCGACTGACTGTTTGTTGATTTTTGCGACAGTGCTGCAGTGCTTGTGGCCACTAGGGGCGCTTGCGTGAAAGTTACCGGTCTAGCGCCTCTAGTGGCCAAAAGTTACACAGTGTACCTTTAAGTAAAAAGTATATAAATACTTTGCTTATTTGTCAGTGTTGCCTATGTCCTCAACCATGTCCTATTTTATGACAATAAAATAATCTTTCTGAGGTTTTGGTTTAAGTTAGTGTGCTATTTGTGTGTGTGTGTGTGTGTGTGTGTGTGTAGACTTGCCTTTCCAAAGACAAAACAGTAGAGGGTAACTCCCATCGCCCACACATCCAGAGCCTGAAAGAAATAAGAAATAATCGCAGAAGTGGAAGAAAAGCAATTAGAAAGTGAATGACGGCCTGATCTCTCACACACACACACACACACACACACACACACACACACACACACACACACACACACACACACACACACACACACACACACACACACACACACACACACACACACACACACACACACACACACACACACACACACTCTCTTTATGAGCAGTGCTGCCTGTGTGTGTGACAAAGAGCAGCTCATAGCTACAGCCTGATTAAACTGATTCTAAATCAGAGGCACAGACACTGGGAGGACCTCTGAGACTAAACACTGAGGGCCCTTCAGGACCTCATGAGAGAGCAATATTGATGATCTCACTGTTGATTTAAAGGCTTCTCTTAACACAGCGTGACTAAATCCCTGTTTGGAGCACTAATCAGAGAGAGAGGAGCACATAATCCACCAAAACCAAACCGCTCTTACACGCTGAGAGCTTTTTACTTTGAAAAATATGTTCTGTTCAGGCCTTTGGGTTGGCCATCAGCCCATGACACACACACACACACACGCACACACACACACACACACACACACACACACACACACACACACACACACACACACACACACACACACACACACACACACACACACACACACACACACACACACACACACACACACACACACACACCATCTAATTAAAGAACATATTAAACCTATTATGCATGATTTAAATACAGTAGAAAGGGAGCTAACAAGCTAAAACACACACATCCATGAACATGAACAGTTTAATGACTGTAGGACAGCCAAACCAAAACATTTCATTGTAAAACACACATATGATTTAGATCAGTGTTTCTCAAACGGGGGTACGCGATGGCACTACGGGGGTGCTTGAGACAGAGAGAGAGGAACATTCACAAATGAAAGCATTAAAAACATGGGGTTTTATGTTTATTTTAGGTAAAAATTATAATCACACTGAATATTACCAACAACTCACAAAACGGCAACAAAAACACACAAAATAAGAGAAAAATATACTGAATAAAAAAAAATATATAAAATGATGATAGAAATGATCTTGATTAGAACGTTCTAATGTTCTAGTTGGACAAACGGGGTCAGAAATAAGACAAAGGGGTACTTGAGCCAAAAAGTTTGAGAACCACTGATTTAGACCCAGGGGTGTCAAACTCATTTTAGTTCAGGGGCCACTTGATCTCATGTGGGCCACAGATTTTATGTGGGGAAAGAAGTACTGGTAATTTCAACATTATTGTGCCATAGTTTGCACTTCTATGTATACATGAAATACTAATTATGTGAGAAATACAAGATTCAAGCAATAGGTGACAGATATCAGTCCCAACAGGATATTTCTTTTCTTTTTTTTTTACATGTGGCACAGAAAAAGACATACAGCCAGGCACAAAGTACATAAAAATACAGTACTTAGTCCATATTTCATCCTAAACAATCAAACACAATACTAACAATGAGGCTATTAACACCATTTATCAGGCAAGTGAATGTTTTTGGTCATTTCCACACACATTATATTTGGCACCAGTCCTGTGTCTATAGGTGAGAATCATAACATAACCTAACTGCTAGAGCAGACATGGGCTCATCTGTAACAGTTGCATTTACTGACCTTAGAGTCACTGTTCGCTAACCAATAAACTGGAAGAGATTCATCACCTTTATAATAAGTGCTGACTAGGCCACTGGGATAATACTGTATGATGTTTTTCTGCAGTCAGTGTCTTCTCCTCGTCCTTCTCTCTCTGCTCTATTTCAGGTGCCGTGAAGCTGATGATGTCATTTCCTGATCAATGGTTCACGACTCAACAAGTCTGAGACGCTCTGATGTTCTATCTCTCTATCCTGTTCTGTTGGTCCTTCTGTCCACTAACCCCAACCAGTCCACGCAGATGGCTGCCACCTCTGAACCTGGTTCTACCTGAGATTTCTTCCTGTTAAAAGGGAGTTGTTTCTTCCCACTGTCGCTAAATGCTTGCTCATGTGGATCTTGTTGGGTTTTTTTTCTTTTTTATTATGAATTTTATATTTTGATAAGCGCATTGAGATGACTTTGTTGTAAATTTTGCTATACAAATAAAGATTGATCGATTGACTGATGTCATGTGAGGCTTTAAAAAAACAGATGTGCTATTGTGTACGGTGTACAGGTCTTAGAGTGAGGTATCAGGAAAACCTCTGTCATTTGTCAGACCAAAGGGACTCGTGACTCAGCAAAACCTCTGTCAAATTACATGGGGTCACTTATCAAAACAAGCGCTGGCAAATGGCTCGACCTCAGGCTTCAAAAATAAAAGTCATCAGCCTCAACGGCCACAGGCCTTAAAACACGATGTTATAGTGATTTGTTGTGGGGGTTTTGCCAGAAAAGGAGAAAATTGAATCACCTGATGCTCTTTTTGTCCTTTGATTATGATTGAGAGGGAGATTTTATCTCATGTTATTGTTGATTTAAGGTTTTTACTGCTGATTTTAATGTTCTTATTTATTTTTAAGCTGTTGAATGGTTTCTGTTACTCTATTTAAAGATTTAAAGATTAAAGATTAAATCGGGCTTTCGCCTTTAATTGGCCATGTAATGTTAGTACATTATTGGAATTTGTCTTCTGCACTTAACCCATCCCTGAGGAGCAGTCGGCAGCCATTTTGCGGCGCCTGGGGAGCAGTTCGGGGTTAAGGGACTTGCTCAACATCCCACAGTGACGGCCCCGGTGAGGCTTGAACCGGCAACCCTCTGATTACAAGCCCAGCGTCCTTAACCACTAGGCCACATTGAACTTCTGTATGAGATACAAATACAAATAAATTTGCCTTGCCTTTATCGTGTGATATGACTTCAGTTTTGAATTTGGATGTTTCAAAATATCAACAGTTGTCAACAACTT